>NC_061119.1:38848149-38863698 GCF_002878395.1 Capsicum annuum | reverse complement strand
TATATATATATATATATATATATATATATTGTAGTATATGTTTTATTTAAAGTAGTACATATATTGAATGGTACGTATATATGTGTATATATTTTCTATAGATTCTAAAGTAGTATATATTTAACGTATACATGGATATATGTTTTATAAAGTAGTATATATATATGTGTGTGTGTGTGTACTAATTTGGCAGAATTTGACAAGGATTTCACATTTGGACATGGATTTGGTGGATTCAAAGGTAGGTTTGACGTATTTTGTGGATTTGGGAGTGAATCTTGCGGATTTGGAAATGTGTTTTGAGGATTTGGAAATGTGTTTTGAGGATTTGGGAATGGATTTGAAGACGGGTTTTGTGGGGCTGCGGATGAATTTTGTGGATGGTAGGCGTCTGGATTATTTTCACGATTAGTGTTTTGGACAAATGGAGGAGCGGAGCCAGATGATACATTAGTTGGTTGGTCCCCAAGAATAGGGCTACTGAGGGAAGGGATTTGGAGTGGAGTCCTGTGTCCCCCCAGAGCAGGGGCATTGACGGTGATGGCCAAGTTAGCCAATTCTCGAGTGCGATTTATTTCCTCCTGAAGCAATTCTAACTTTCTTGCAAGTTCCGCAATCATCTCATTCTGTTCCGCTATCGCATTATCCCGGATAGCCAGTGCGTTTTCTTCGTCATTTCCTGTCATTTTTGAATGATGGTCCGAGGATGGGATTTTCTGTGCTTTCGATCGGGTGAAATAGGGATGTTCTACCAGTTTATCAACACGGAGTAATTTCTGTTATCTTTAAAGTAAAACAACTCAAAGGCAGATTTGTTAGTTTTCGTATATGATAAGTAATGCAAAATACTTGACAGGAAATAACCACATAGAGTTGTTTGAGTCATAGCTAAATTCATCCATAGGACATAGTGGATAAACTTGCCTTTGATCCAAACAAACGCACATAAGCACATAAAATAGTTATATCATACAACAACATTATAATAACGTGTATCCTAGTTGGGGTGACCCTTTTTGAGCCAAGGGTTTAGGCCTAACGATTTTTGAAGAAAATATATGCTTCCTCGAAGTCAATCCATTAACCCCCAACTTATATAGACACGAAAAAAGGCATAAATGGCTACAAACGCTAACAAAATAGGGATACAATCTTTAGGGAAAAAGGGAAATAACATGAAAGAAGATAAGCTCCCACGCAGGGGATAGAAAATACTAATTCCTGAGTGCTTCTTCTATCAGCCTTCGCCTTCTAAGCTTCGTCCATTTCTTATATTGGTGACGTCTGTAAACTATGTGTTAGATGCAACCTCCCAAATCGATCAATTTCTTGCTTTAACTTGCTTCAATTCTTCTTACAAAAGTAAGCAAATCAAGCTTTTCCCGACCCCCACAGGATAATGGATTAAATTTAGATAAGCATGTATTTTTTCAACACATAAATATGATTCGTTTGTAATTGACTCGGGGTCAAATAGACATAGGGCAGGTTTTCTAATGGGCCTAATACCCCGCTCGAAACTTGGGTCGTCCTAGGCACATGCCTAAAATAGATTTTTGGTTTCGTTCTATCTTCGGTGTCTAGAGTGGACTTGGACACTGGTTCTCAAGCGGATAACTTGAGTTTGTAAATATGAACAGCACCAAACGACTCACATGCAGATAAGCTGTTCGTATTTCTAACAAATTTCGGAATTGAACAACAAAGGCCGGGACATCCACGAAACCCCAAAACAGTTTATAAGATGCAGGAAATGCCATGAGATGCGATAATTAAACTTTACATAATCGAAATACATAAACACATAAACAGTTAATCAAAGACGAAATAAAACATTTGGTTAGAACCTAGTTAGATCCCCAGTAGAGTCGTCATTTCTGTTTTGCAGAGAAATTTTGACTTTTGAAGAGAGTCGCCACTTAATTTTGAAAAGGAATTAAGAAACCTTTATAAAAGTTACTTCAAACGATTCAAAACAGGAAAATCGTTTTAAGTTAGAGATTCTAGACAAGCGGTTCCTATTAACGTTTTAGGAAGGTGTTAGGCACCTAAAACGTCCGCTAACTTGCGGTTATCCGGACTGTTTGAAAATCGTCTTTTGATTAACTTCGAACAGATTAATTTGTTGAAATAGTGATTTGATTTTTTTTCAAAAAAAAGACTTGTGTAAAATAGATTTAGGCGACTTAGTAAGGATTTTAACTAAGTCTAAACAAAACTAATAAACAAATAAACACATAAAAGGGGAAGGGAGGAGAAAGTAAAGGATTTAGGCCATTGGGCCCAAATCAACAAGACCTGTCCTAGTCTAGTTGGGCTTTCGACCCATTTCACCTGTCCTAAACTATTTTTAGAGTCTTTGGCTCGAGTCTTGCTCCACCTGTATTAAATACAACTTTGGCTTCGAGGCCGAAATGAATGAATGAATGAATAAATGACTAAATGAATAAATAAAAAGAAGACAATAATAAAAATTGAGACTTTTCAAGTGTCTTAGTGACCTCATCAATGGGTTTTGACCCATTTTCCTTCTTCGTCTATCTTCTAGCACCCGCACGCCATGTAGTGGACCTTGGGTTTAAACTTCGAACTTGACTCGAAGGGGTGAGCCTCATTTACCCATTATGAAATGCAAGAGGAGAGGAATCCATTTGGACTCGAGATATGTTTTTGCATGCAAAGAAAAGATAAAGAAATTAATATATGTTCAAGACATAAAAGTGACATATTTCAAAGTAAAAGAAACTATCAAGAACCAATTTTTGAATGACAAGAATAAGCACACTTGCACAAGAATGAGAGTCAACAAATAAAAAATGCAAAACAAAATTTTCACAATCATACTATGCACGAGTCAAAAATATCCAAATAATTTTATTTAGCCCCAAAAGTTCGAACTTTCTTATCATTTTGAAAAGACAACATGCGAACAATGAAAAATAAATATCTTGGATGAAAAACAAAGCTAGCACTTCATATCTTATATGAGGGTTTTGAAATCCATTAAAATAATTAGTAAGTAAATGATAAATTCTTGACTTAACTAATTACTATTTTTATTAAGGAGCAACAAATAATAATAACTATTCTTCCAACATAAAATAAACAACTTTACATGCTAAAAAAAAACATATCTACCAACAATAAGTTTAAACAAGACATGGGTATTGTTTTTCAAGTAAAGATCTAAATTTTATCCAAAATAATCAAAGAATAAAGTAAAAAAAAAAAAGAGAAACAATCAATATTATCTATTCTTTTCAACATAAAGGAAACAACTTTACATGCTAAAAACAAATATATCTACCAACAATGAGTTTAAACAAAACATGGGTATGTCTTTTCAAGTAAAGATCTAAACTTTATCCAAAATAATCAAAGAATAAGGTCGAAAGGCAAAACAATCAATATTAACTATTCTTTTCAAAAAAAAAAAAACTTTACATTTTAAAAATAAACATATTCAACAACAATGAGTTTGAACAAGACATGATTATGTTTTTCAAGCAAAGATCTAAACTTTATCCAAAATAATCAAAGAATAAGGTGAAAAGGCAAAACATTCAACATTAACTATTCTTTTAAACACAAAGAAAATAACTTTACATACTAAAAACAAATATATCCAACAACAATGAGTTTAAACAAAGCATAAATACATATTTTAAGCAAAGATTGAAACTTTATCCAAAATAATCAAACAATAAAGTCAAAAAAGGCACATACAACTATTGCTAGCTCATTTTTATATCATGAACATGAAAATAATTAGAATATCGATACCACAACGTCCTAGGGCCTTCAAGGCCAATGTCTTCCAACCAGTCCACCTTTTCGGCTCATGCGGAAGCTAATTATTGCAAACTATGAAATCATAAATCAGACAAACAAAAACAATACTAAAAAAATATAATATTATTATATGATTTGGCCAATTGGCCTACATATAAAATCTAATATTAAAAAGCATAAAACTAATGAGAGAGAAAATCTCCCCCTAAAATTCTTTAAAGACTACATTGTAGATGCTATTGTGTTATGATATGAGAAGGGGGATATTCTATTTATAGGTTCCAAAACCTTTCCTCCAAGCAAGAGGTTAGCGAAATATGAAAAAGTTTTATATTTTCTTTTCAGGAAAAGTAAAAGTAAATATGGTTGCTTTTATTTTCCTTCCAAAAAAATAAAACTTAAATTTGGTAAGAAAATCAGGACAAAAATCCTAACAACATCATATTCTTCTGCGATGTATTCGAGCTTTTAATTAAAATAAAAAATTTATATAATTATTTAAAAGAATTGAGATTTAAGTAGTTATGATAAGATAAGTAGTGGTATGATGTCATTTTTCCATATTAACCTATAAGAAAACTTATCAAAATATCTAGATATACCTAATAATTTGACAATTAAAATAATTATAAAAAAATAACTTAATTAGAATTGGATGAGTTGAATTACGATGCATCATTTATTTTATTTTAGTCTAGATAACTTATGACCTGCTCATTTGTTATTGGTACAGTTACGTAAGGAAAAATTACATGAAATAGAAAAAATCAAGTCATAATTATCTGGCACAGTTAATGTTTAAAATAATTATCACTTGTAATTAAGATTTAAATTAAATAGTCAAACATCTGTATTTGTATGTTATAGATTCGAGAGCTCATGATCAAATTTTGGAGGGAGAGAAGAGGAGGGAGGGAGGCTCTCTAAGTTCCGACTTACATATGTTCGCATTTGTATACAAAGTGAATTTCAGGCTCATATACAAATTTCTAAAGTGATTTGTGTTTATATATACAATTTATAATTTTTATATTTAGCTGCTAAATTGTAACTAAATTCTATAATTGAACAAACTTTAGCTATAACGTCCTATTTATTGCTTAAATATTAGCTACGGCCTAATTACGACCCAAATCAATCGGGGTTCTTGTCTACCAACTTTGGCCCAAAAAGTAGCTGATTCATCCATAGTCTTACATTTCAGCCCACATTAGCTCTATTCTTTGTAACTCTTTTCTATCTTTAATTGTTAATTGAAATAATTATCTTGTATATACTTATTATATTATTTACTATAAGTTATAACAATATTTTTAAATAATTATTGAATTATAAAATTAGTTACAAGTTATAAAAAAATTTAAAAATTTTGTTTTTTTTTAATTCATTTAATACATATTTATTAATCTAATTATCTTCTATTTTTTAGTGTTTAATATTTCATCCCTCCTAAATAATTATATTGATAACTAGTTTAGGATACGCGCCTCGCGCGTGTGTAACTCATTTTAATAAGTTTAATTGTATAAAATCGCTTAGATATTGTAAAAGAAATGTTTTGATTATAAACAAATTTGTTGATTTTATTAAAAAGGCAAAATGACCTTCTGGACCCATGTACTATGTCGGTTTTGTAAGTTGGACACTTCTACTTACATATTTGTCATCTGGACCCTTGAACCCATCAAAAAACAACATTTTGCACCATTTGACCGTTGACCTTGCCTATGTGGCAAGGTCATGGTGACTAGGACAAAGACAGTGTAGTCACTCCGCCTAGGGGTGCGAGTGGGGATCAATTTTTGACCAATTTTCCATTAAAATAATTAATATATATATATATATATATATATATATATATATATATATATTTTAAAAGAGTCTTTTTTTTCCTCCATCTTTTTAAATTTAAAAATATTTTTAAAAATTTAAAAATAATTTAAAAATATTTTCAAAAATATAAAAATAATTAAAAAATATTTTTGAAATTTTTAAAATATTTTTAAAATTTAAAAAAAGAAATATTTTTAAAATTTTAAAAATAAATAAAAAGGGTCCTTTTTTTTCCTCTATCTTTTTAAATGTAAAAATTTAAAAATAATTTAAAAATATTTTTAAAAAAATTTAAAAAAATTTTAAAAAAAAATATTTTTTTCCCTCCCCACCCCAACCCGTCCCAACCCCCACACCCCACTCAGCCCCGTCCCACCCCACCGCCAGCCCCCCACCCCACCCCAACACACATCCAACCCTTCCCCAGCCCATCGCCACTCCCCACACCCTACCCAGTCCCATCCCAACCCACCCCCAGCCTCTCCACCCCACCCCAGCCCCGTCCCTACCCCCCACACCTCACCAGCCCCTCCCCACCCCACCTTCAACCCCACCCCAACACCCATCCAGCCCGTCCCCACTCCCCACACCCTACCCAGGCCCGTCCCAACCCACCCCCAGCCTCTCCACCCCACCCCAGTCCCGTCCCTACTCCCCACACCTCACCATCCCCTCCCCACCCCACCCCAAGCCCCCATACTCCTCCCAGCTTCGTCTTCACACCACCCAAACCCCTCCCAGTCCCCACACCCCACCCCAACACTCCTTCAGCCCCCTTCCCCCCACACACGTTCACTTTTTATTTTTTATTTTAATTTTTCGTATTAATTCAATTCTTTTCTTTTTTTTAATTAAAATTTAAATTTGAAATCTTTTTATTTTTTGGGAATTAAAATTTAAATTTAAATTGAAAGTGAGTGATAGTGAATATTGAAAAAAAAAATAGTGAATTTTGCTTGAAAAAAATTAAACTTTTTGTGAATTTGTTAAAAAATATTCAAATTTAAAAATCAAAAATTTATTATGTTTGTATATATGAATTTATAGTTAAAATTTAAATTAGTTGGAGAATAATTTTAATTATTTGGAATAGAATTGATGTTTAATTTGTGAGCAAAAATAAAAACATGATTATTCAAATTTTTCTCATTTAATTAAATTAATTTTAATATTTAATTTGTTATGTAGCATTTTAAAAATGGCTTGAAATTTAATGTAATATTTTTTTTAAATGATGTGACAGACGTGGCAGGCGGCAACTGACGTGGAGGAGAGTGTGTTACACTCACCAAAAAAGGGTTTAAAATATTGCTTTTTAGTGGGCTCAAGGGTCCAGATGACAAACATGTAAGTAGAAGTGTCCAACTTACAAAATCGATATAGTACAGGAGTCCAGAAGATCATTTTGCCTATTAAAAACGAAAAATACTTAAATAGAAAATTAATATATTCATACAAAATCATATAAAAGCATTAAAATAACTTTAACTAAATTAAGGAACACTACCAAGGCTATAGTACGACCAAAAAAAAATTAAAAAAACTTTTCGGATATGACATATGGAGCTTCATATATGCTCTGATGACAATATTAAAACGCACATTAAGCAGGCGAAATGCTACCACGTCTTTAGCTTGAAAATAAAAGGATGAACAATAAAGTTTATGTAAGAGAATCATTCCAACCGCTTCAATCACCCCCATAGTCATGTCAAATGGGGGTAATGCTTGCTCTTCAACTAATTGTAGAGCCCATTCAAGAATCTGATTCTCCATCACCTTGGTCTGAATCTGTTATAATCTTTTCACTACTACTTTTTATCTATTTGAAACTTAACCTGAACCATAACATCATAACAAAACTCGTGAAACAATATGCCATCTTAATTACCTTGTAGACAAGATCATTATATGTAAGCTTATTAAAACCGAACAATAAACCCATGCAACAATATATAAGCTTAAAAGAAAGTTATGTATTGCTTCGTCCATCGCCGAAAAAATATATTGCAAAAAAAATCTATTGATATTTTATTTTTTTTCATCATCCATCTTCAAGATACCTACAAAAATCAATGCACCTACAAAATAAATTAAATATTATAAAAATATATTTCATGACGTAAAAGAATTTCAAATCAAACAATAAAGAACAACTAACCTAAGACCAAAAATAAATAATTTTTGCTCCATATGTTCATTGTAAATACCATTGTATTGTTGTAGAAAGGAAAAATATTTAATTTATAGAGGTCAAAAATCTTTTTCTTCAAATTTTTTTTAATCTAAATATGGTAGATAAATACTTTTTTCATAAATTATTTATGAACTCCAAATAAACTAAAACTCATATAAATAGGGGTTTTATATTATTATTTTTTTAGACGCTCATGGTTCCTTTTGTTAGTTCAACTATGTAGACTTTTTATTTCCTTTTAAATAAAATAAAATATACTTCTTTTCGTGAAAAAAAAATTCCATACACGTGTGATTATTAAAACTATGGACTTTAGTACATTGTTCAATTATGAAAAAATTTTAAAAATTACTAATAGGACTTTGTTAGATTACTAATAGGAGTACTTTTAAACCTATTTTTCATGATTTGAGCGTAGGCTTAGAATATAGTTTTTATCTTTCCATTTATTTTAATAAAATTAATTTTCCTAATAACTCTTACCATATATTCTAGGACCTTTTAATTTTTAAATTACATTTTTCACTTACCATATATTTAGGACTCCTTAAGTTTAGACATTGTAAAAGCTATTAAATAATAATAAAAGTAAAATAGTAAAAAGATTATTTTGCCTAAATATATACTTTTAATGAAGGACAAAAAGTATTCAAGAATTGAATTCTCCGTCACCTTGGCTTGAATCTGCTATAATCTCTTAACTACTACTTTTTATTTATTTGAAACCTAACCTGAACCATAACATCAGAACAAAACTCGTGAAACATATGCACTCTTAATCACCTTGTACACAAGATCATTATATGTAAACTTATTAAAACTGAACAATAAACTCGTGCAACAATATGTAAGCTTAAATGAAAGTTATGTGCTGCTTCGTCCATCGCTGAAAAAATATATTGCAAAAAAAACGATTGATATTTTGTTTTTTTTCATCATCCATCTTCAAGATACCTACAAAAATCAATGCACCTACAAAATAAATTAAATATTACAAAAATATATTTCATGACGTAAAAGAATTTCAAATCAAACAATAAAGAAAAACTAATCTAAAATCAAAAATAAATAATTTTGCTTCATATGTTCATTGTAAATACCATTGTATTGTTGTAGGAAGAAAGAATTTTGATTAATCAAACACGAAAGAAAATTATGAGCACCAAAAAAAAAAAAATATATATATATATATATATAGAACTAATGTATACGAGGTCCTAAATAATTAAAATTACTACTATTAAATATTTAAAAATATCTATACAAAGAACTATACAAATTTTCAAATTATTTCACACGTTTAGTACTAATTGATTTAAAGAAATTCTAAAACTAAAGTGAATGAAAGAAGTCTCTAATAAAAGTGAATTTGATTTTTCGACAACTTACAACAAATAACTACACAAGACGAAGAAAACTTCACTTAAATAGAATTGATGGTAGAAGTTTTCTTTTATTTGAGGTAAAATTATAATTGACTTAGAAGTGTTAAATATTTTATATTTTTGGAGTTATAGACTAAATAGGACACAAATTCTGAAAAACCCCAAGAAAGTCTGATTGATTTTTTTTCTTCAATTTGAATAATTATTATTTTTAAAATTTTAATTGGAGAAAATATGTGAAAAGATGATTTTGTCTAAAGGATAGTCTTTTAATGAAGGTAAAAACGTCAATTCACTTTTCTAAAGATCTTCACACTTTTAATATATTATAAATATAGATTATAGATGTTTAGTGTCCTAATAATTCTTACCATAACAAAAATATTCTTGACGTATATTTTAGGACTCTATAAGTTTTTTATTCACAAAAATCGTGGGACTCAATATTATGAAAAATAATATAATAATTGAAGAAAAAAGAAAAAAATACGATTTTGTCTGTTATGTAGTTATTGATGAAGGGCAAAAAGTTCAAATCACTTTTACAACGGTCTTCACACTTTTAAGATATTAATAGTTTAGGTGTACGCGCCTCGCGCGTGTGACTCATTTTATTGAGTTCAAACGTTATACTAAATAAGATATTTGTCTAAATAACAAAGATAAATAAAATAATTAAATGCAACATCTTTTGGAGAATTTATTTAATCAAACCTAACCTTTACCAAAAAAAAATTCCAAAGTCGTTCGACATTTATCTACCACCTGTAAAATGAAACAAAACAATATGATGATAGAGACATCAAAACAATATAATTAAATCTGACTTTTACATAAAAAAATTCTCAAAGCCGTCTGACACTCATCTACCATCTGTAAATTATAACAAAATAATACGATAATAGAAATATCAAAATAATACAACTAAACTTAATCTTTACATAAAAAAAAATTAAAACAAAGATATAAAAACAATACAATTAAACCTAACCTTTACCTAAAAAAATTCCTCAAAATTGACCGGCATAGAAGTTGAGGATTAAAAAATTAAGCATCCACCAATCTAGACATACAATCGAATTAAGTTAGATGAGCATCAACCATATTTTTCCAATAAGTAAATTGATTTCTTCGGTAGTTTAACATGCATCTCAATATTTATAGAAGTATTTCCTTAATAGAGTTTTATTTTAGGAGTATCTTTCTATTCTATTTTAGGAATATTTTTCTAATTGATCAATACAAGAAAAAATATTAATTGATTCTCCTTCCATATATTTTAGGATTCTAAATAATATAATAAAAGTAATTGAATAATAAATTAAAGAAAATAGTGAAAAGACAATTTTGTCTAAAGAAGGGTCTTTTAATGAAGAAGAAAAAGTTCAAATCACTTTTTTAAGGTCTCCTCACTTTTAATATATTATTATAGATATATATAGATTATAGTAGGAGTAAATTTTAGTCAATAATTTATTTTCATTATTCGCGTTTTTTTTTTTTGTCTTTTTCAAGAAAGTTACATGTTTCTCTATACTCTCTTTATTGAAAAAATATTTCTTGCCTATTAATACACACATCTTCCTGAAATATAATACTTTTTTTCATAATCTGTATATCAATTTTTTGATTTTGAATTTTTTTGCGCGCATCATCTTTGGTCTTTCTTAATCGATTTTTTCGTTGGAACTGAAATTTTGTTTCAATTTAGAAGTTATTTTGATTCAATTGCATTACATGTTTGATTTCACTTTGATATGAAACATGTATTCTAAATTCAATTTCGATTATGCTATATAAATAGTATGGCATACTTGTTGTGGACATCAAGTATTATTTTCGTATTAAAATTGATATCAAGTGACTAAAATTGCTGAATTATTGAATTTATACTATAATATATGGATTGTATTGCACTGTATTTGTTGATATTAAGTTGAGACCATTTTGTGTGTATATATATATATATATATATATATATATATATATATTTCAGATGTTAAATGATTTTTTTTCCTTATTAATCTACATATTAACGATTGAAATGGGTATAAATTATGATCTTCAATTTAGTTCATATACTAAATGAAAATGGATCACACAATTATTTCTTTAAGTTCATATTCGTATTAGAAGTGCTTTATGATTGTGAAAATTGGTATAAAAATTTGTGTTGATTAAGTTTCGTATATAACTAACTTTTTTATGTGTTAAACAGTATTCAAATAAATATTCAATTGATTTTTAGTTTTTTATACTAAATTTAAAGGTATATAAACGGTATAATTTGAATATGTAAATTATATTTTTTAATTATAAAGTTACGAGCGATACAGATAGATTTAATGTAATATTATAATGCAATCAAATAAAATTAAACAATTACTATATCAATATTTTAAGATAACAATCATTTTTCTTTATATTATTATTTAAAACTAATCCCATAAATATTATCTAAAAATATAAGACAAAAATTAAAGTAAAAAACCGACACCAAGGCATGAATTATGAATGAAATTTTGATTTAAAAAGAAAAAAGAAATATAAATGGGGTATATAAGTGAAAATAATAGATTGATTGATAGTGAAGCACTAAAATAGGACGAGTCAACAAAATTGGAGAAATATGAGGGATTGATATTTATTAGAAACGGATTTTATGGAATAAGATTATCCAATTCTTTATCTTAATTGCCAACTGCTTTTTGGATATGAAATCTTCTTTTTCTTATTTGTAATATGTATTTTAAATTTTTTATTAAAATAAAAATGTTTTTTTCTTTTTTTTTTTTATAACTTTTTTTTGCTATATGTTGTAATCTAAAAAGTTTTGTTTTATCTTGCATTAAATTATCTAGAAATGTTTATTTAGATTTTTTTTCTTGTTGATTTCATTCATTAATGAATGATAATAACACATTCGTTACTAACATGGGTTGTCGTGCAGTGGATGGGGCTGCTCCACCCTTAACCAGAGGTCGAGAGTTCGACCTTAGGTATGGAGAAAACTCTGTTGAGAGCGCTGCCACCTTGATAGGCTATGAAACGCATGATCCGGATTAGTCGGGGCTCCAATACGTGCACCGAACACCATGGGAAACCAAAAAAAATAACACATTCGTTAATTCAATTTATTTTGTTCAAATGTTAGCCCAGTTATTTAGGAAAAGCAAAAATAGACCGAAAAAGTAAAAATTTATTTTATTATTATTTTATCCCTTTCTGTAGACTTTGCAATGTTTCTTTTATTTATTTTTATATTTTCGTCATTGTCTCCTCCTTTCTTTTACATTGGATTTGTGTGCTTGAATTGACTATATTTTACAAACAGTCTTTCCGCCTCTACGAAGTAATGATAAATATATTTTATTCTCTTCGAAACCTATTTTGATAATTTCATTTGATAATTTCATCGGATATGTTATTGACTCAAATTCCAACATTTAAACCGCCATATCCTTAAACTCGCATCTAGAATCAAGAACTTAGAATAAGCCTGTCAAACGAGTCCGGCTAACCCGATCCAGTTCGACCCACTTATAAAAACCGACCCGATTTGATCCGATCCGGTAAGCCCTAGGGCTTTAGGGTCCCGAGCCGGTTTTTTTATTGATTTGGGCCCGATTAACTCGGTCTGGATCAAGCCCGATTAGGGCCCGCCGGTTAACCGGACTGGCCCGATTAATTATTATTTTTTTAATGGATTTAATTATAACTTAATTCTAATATATTATTAATTTACAATCAAGTATTATTAATTTATATATTTGTATATATATCTTCTATAGACGTATACATTTAGCGTATACACGTGTATATGTTTTATAAATTAATATATAACTATATATATAATTATATATTGTAGTATATATATATTGTAGTATATTTTATTTAAAGTAGTACATATATATTGAATGATACATATATATGTGTATATATTTACTACAGATGTATATATTTAATGTATACATGTGTATATGTTTTATAAATTAGTATACAACTATATATATAGTGTGTGTGTATATTGCAGAGTATATATATTGTAGTATATTTTATTTAAAGTAGTACATAAATTGAATGATACGTATATGTGGGTATATATCATCCAAACCGCCATACCCCTAAACTCGCATCTAGAATCAAGAACTTAGAATAAGCCTGTCAAACGGGTCCGGCTGGCCCAGCCCAGCTCGGCCTAATTACAAAAACCGACCCGGTAAGCCCTAGGGCTTTAGGGTACCGAATTCCGGATCAGATTTTTATTGATTTGGGCCCGATTAACTCGGCCCGGACCAAGCTCGGTTAGGGCCCGTCGGTTAACCGGCCCGGCCAGGTTAAGTTTTTTCTTTTTCTTTAAAAAAATGGATTTAATTATAACATAGTTTTAATATATTATTAATTTACTATCAAGCATTGTTAATTTATATATGTGTATATATATATTCTATAGACATTTATATTTAACGTATACATGTGTATATGTTTTATAAATTAATATATAACTATATATATAATTATATATTGTATTATATTTTTTTTAAAGTAGTATATATATATTGAATGGTACGTATATCTGTGTACATATCTTCTATAGACGTATATATTTAAAGTATACATGTGTATATGTTTTATAAATTAGTATATAACTATATATATAGTGTGTGTATATATTGTAGAGTATATATATTGTAGTATAATTTATTTAAAGTAGTACATATATTGAACGATACGTATATGTGTGTATATATCTTCTAAAATAGTATATATTTAACGTATATGTGTGTATATGTTTTATAAATTAGTATATAACTATAGATATTGTGTATGTATATATTGTAGGGTATATATTGTAGTATATTTTATTTTAAGTAGTACATATATATTGAATGGTGCGTATAAATGTGTATATATCTTCTATAAACATATATATTTTACGTATACATGTGTATATATTTTATAAATTAGTATATAACTATATATATGTATATTGTAGTATATATATATATATTGTAGTATATTTTATTACAGTAGTACATATATAATGAATGGTGCGTATATAAGTGTATACATCTTCTATAGACGTATATATTTAACGTATACATATGTATATGTTTTATAAATTAGTATATAACTCTCTCTCTCTCTCTCTCTCTCTCTCTCACTCTCTCTTTCTCTCTCTCTCTCTCTCTCTCTCTCTCTCTCTCTCTATATATATATATATATATATATATATATATATATACACATACATACATATATATTGTAATATATGTTTAACTTAAACTAGTACATATATATTGAATGGTGCGTTTATTTGTGTATATATCTTCTACAGACGTGTGTATTTAATGTATACATGTGTATATGTTTTATAAATTAGTGTATATATATATATATATATTGTAGTATATACATATATTGTAGTATATGTTTTACTTAAAATAGTATATATATATTGAATGGTGCATATATTTGTGTATATATCTTCTATAAACGTGTATATTTAATGTATACATGTGTATGCGTTATATAAATTAGTATATAACTATATATATTGTAGTATATGTTTTACTTAAAGTAGTAAATATATATTGAATGGTGCGTATATTTGTGTATATATATCTTCAATAGACATGTATATTTAATGTATACATGTGTATATGTTATATAAATTAGTATATAACTATATATATATATTGTAGTATATGTTTTACTTAAAATAGTACATATATATTTAATGATGCGTATATTCGTGTATATATCTTCTATAGACGTATATATTTAATGTATAAATGTGTATATATTTTATAAGTTAATTATATAACTACATATATTGTAGTATAGTGTATATATCTTCTATAGAGGTATATATTTAATGTATACATGTGTATATGTCTTATAAATTAGTATATAACATATATATATTGTAGTATATACATATATTGCAGTATATGTTTTACTTAAAGTAGTAATATATATTGAATGATGCTTATATTTGTATATATATCTTCTATAGACCTGTATATTTAATGTAAACATGTGTATATATTTTATAAATTAGTGTATAACTATATATATATATTGTAGTATATATGTGTGTATATCTTCTATAGACGTACGATTTAATGTATACATTTGTATACGTTATATAAATTAGTATATAACTATATATATATAACTATATATATATAACTATATATATATATATATATATATATATATATATATATATATATATATATATTGTAGTATATATATTATATTGTAGTATATGTTTTTACTTAAAGTAGTTCATATATATTGAATGGTGCGTATATTTGTGTATATATCTTCTATAGA
>NC_061119.1:38847544-38848049 GCF_002878395.1 Capsicum annuum | reverse complement strand
ATATATAACTATATATATATATATATATATATATATATATATATATATTGTAGTATATATATTATATTGTAGTATATGTTTTTACTTAAAGTAGTTCATATATATTGAATGGTGCGTATATTTGTGTATATATCTTCTATAGACGTGTATGTTTAACGTATACATGTGTATATGTTGTATAAATTAGTGTATACATTAATATATATATATATATATATATATATATATATATATATATATATATATATTAATGTATACATATTGTAGTATATTTTATATTTAAAGTAGTACATATACATTAAATGGTGCGTATATATGTGTATATATTTTCTACAGACGTATATATTTAACATATACACGTGTATATATATATATTGTAGACTTGTAGTATGTATATATTGTAGTCAATGATTTATTTAAAGTAGTACATATATATTTAATGGTACGTATGTATGTGAATATATCTTCGATAGACGTATATATTTAACATATACATGTGTATATG
>NC_061119.1:38707231-38844544 GCF_002878395.1 Capsicum annuum | reverse complement strand
ATATATATATATTGTACTATTGTAGTATATATTTTATTTATAGTAGTACGTATAGTTGTATATATTGAATAATACGTATATATGTGTAATTGTGAATATATTTATTAAAAAATATATAATATAAATTGGAGTGTATATAGTGTATATAATTGTAGTGTATATAGCGTACATTGATTTTTTTTTTTTTTAAATGGGTTTGACCGATTTTTTAATCGAATTTGACCGAATTTAGGTAAGTTTAACCGGATTGGATAAAATGGGCTGAGTCAGGGTTGTTTTTAATTTTTTTACTATTGGATCCGGATCCGGCCCACTTAATCCAAATCGGACCGGCCCGACCCACCAACCTATTTAACTATCACGGATCGATTCCGGGTTGACCCGATCCGACCCACTTAACACCCTTAAGTTAGAATATGCAATAATTGAATCAAAACATATAGGAAAAAAAAAAAAATGAATGTTTGCCTCTTTGTCCTGTAAATTAAGAGAACATACTAAATTATCAAGCAAACGCTAAACATTACCAATATTATAGTAATATACACTTTTGAGTTTTCATATTGTTAAGAACACATTAGTTAAGATCCCATTTGGATTATCCTTATCCCTGCACCAAAGAAAAAACCAAAGAAAAGAAAAATGATAAAAATAAAATAAAACACCCTTTCCTACTGTTACTAAGATCAAATTTACAAATTATACTTTTTTTTAATAACAATTCATTCATTGATTCAACTCATTTAAATGGTTCAAATTCAACCAAAACCACCAATTCATCCCACTTAAATTCGAATGTAAACTCAACAACTTAACATATACAGTAGTTGAATTAAACCATTAGAGAGAAAAAGATAAAATGAATATTTTTTGCTTCTTAATTAGTATTTAAACAAACATTAATACATTAACATTATAAGTAATTTACACTTTGATTTTTTCACATAATAACAACATATAACGTAAGGTCCCTTTTGGGTTATCCTTCACCCTTTACTTTCATCAAACCTAAAAACCATAATAAAAAACAATTACAAAAAATAAAATTAAAATATCCACCATATTTTTCACCAAATATTTTTGACCTTTTCTCCAAATACGTAACTTATACATTCTATTCTCCCCATATTCCAGTATGGTATTGTTGCTGTACATTTATCTGTTTACCGCACGTGTCGAAATCCAGTGGCACCTCGTCGTAGGTGATCCACCGGAGACCATTGATCTCTTACCGGCGGTATTTGAAGAAGACGACGATGAATTCATCGATAACCCATTATCGGGTGACCCGAATAACTGTATCTCCGAATTATCAAACCGACCCGACCCGCTTGAAAGTCTCATATATGCACCCAATAAAGGTGAATCAGAATTCATCATCCATCTTGGTGAATTAGTAATAAGTTGACCTCCTTGTGAAGTAGTATTATTTTTGTAATCCATTATTGCTCTGTAAACAAATGGAATTAATCCCTCCATTTGAATTTTCGATGTTTAATTTTTGCTAATTTGGATTTTGGAAGATAATTTTTTGCTAATTTGGATTTTGGAAGTTTAATTTCTCTTTTTTTTTTTTTTGTTTGGGGGGTTGAGGGTGTGGGAGGGGGGGGGGGGGGGGGGGGGGGAGGAATTCGGATTTTGGAGGTGAAGAAAATGAAGTGTTTGTGATTTTGAAGGTGGAAAGAGGGGGTATTTAAAAGAAGAGGAGGCTGACGTGGCGTAGTGGGTTAGAGTCCAGCTGTCAATGCTTAGCCAAGCTGACAATCAAGCGCGACTAATAATGTATTAGCTTGGGATATGCAAAAATCGAACTGATAAAAATATTATTGATTTATTGGTATTGAGATATTGAGTTAACGGTTTTTAATAGTTTTATAAAAAAAAATTATGAAGTTATTGGTTCAGTTTGATTTTTCTTATTGGGTTATTGGATAAACCGATAACCCAATAAAAATATATATATTATGACTTATTATATATTTTTCTTTAATTTTTACAAATTAACAAACCTATTATTTTAATTATACAAACTCTTAATTTCTCTTAACATTTAGTCCAAACTTGAAGTGATTTTTAGTTGCAACTAAGATTCGATTTTTTTTCATGTTAGTTACTACTATTTTTATTTTATGAGTATTTTCTTATCGGTTAAACTAAAAAATGAATCGTTAAGGACTAAAAATCGATATCGAAAATCGATAAAAAAATATCTTATTGGTTTGGTTATTGGTTTAACATATTTAAAAATAAAAATCAATAAACTGAACCGATAATATATAAAATTGAACCGAATCGATTGATGCATACCCTATTACTAGGGGTCGTTTGACATGGCACACAAGGGTTAATTATTTTTTAAATTAATTTTAGAATAAACTTATTTCATATTTGATTGGAATAAAAAATATGAAATAACTCATTTCGAAATTAATTATTCTTTTAAAATTAGTTATTTTGAAATTATAATATTATTTTTATTTCTTCTTGAGAATGAAATAACTAATTTTAAGATAATTAATTACAGGATAACTAATTTTCTAACCAAATAACTCCTAATGGTTATTCACAAATACCATTAAAAAAAAAAGAAGAGAAAAATAATCTAATACAATAAAGCTCTTGCTAGATCCAAAATTCTGACAAAAAATCCAGCCATAACAATTTATCTTACACAATTTACTTTTCGCGTCTGTTAGAAGTTGTTACCTTTGTATTAACATAATACACTTGTTCAATTTTACTGCTACACCCTTCATTTCTAAGTATTTTATTTAGGTTGGGTGTGTTCTTTAATAAATTTTTTATTTCTATAAAATTCAAAATACTTTTATTATTATACTCTTAATTAAATTTAAGTCGGTCACATCCCTAATTTCTTCTCAATTAATCATCTTGATAATTTAAATAAAGATATAGTAGAAAGACTTTAACCAAATTATTCTTAAAAGATTAAAAGAACACTTAAAAGAAAATATAAATACAACCTAAATAGAATATTTAAAAAAAAGACATTTAGGGAGTATATAAGATTATAGACAGTCAGCCATCAGGAGTAGAGCTAGCTTCAGCCCACGAGTTCATTTGAATCCTCTTCGATTATACTCTCTCCGTTTTATAATAAATGAATTGTTGGATTTTGATACACAGATTAAAGAAAAAACACTAAAAACATAAATTTAACATAACTTTCTATTTTGCCCCCCCCCCCCCAAAAAAAAAAAAGAGAAAAAGTTGACCTTCGTAATACCTTTTCAAAAGTTAATTAGTTGTCAAATCATAATGATAAATTGGAAAAAAACATTCAACAATTCACTTATTTTAAAATACTAATAAATACTCCAACACTTCATTTATTCTGAAACGAAGGGAGTACTATTTATATATAATTAAACTATTTTACTTTTATATATATATATATATATATATATATATATATATATATATAATGGACATTAGATTTTCTTTGATTAATTCATGCATATACTATTAAAATTTCTTAATGAAAATTTTCACTCGCTATCAACCACTATAATCCATATTTACTGCCATACTATAACTGCAAATGAATTAAAAATTAAATACACGTGTACCTAGATAATTTGCTTTAGTATTATAAAGTTGCGGTGGAGTTTTGACATCATTATTGATGATTATTTGTGAAGGATTGGTGATGAAGTAATGTCCGATTGAGTTTAAATGGTGAAAATTTAATTTAGTGGTGCATTTTCAGCTATTTGAGTTTCATTTGCGATGATTTGAAGTTTGAGGATGGATACCAACAATGGAGTATTCAATAATGGTTGCTCCATTGTTGAATTGAAATTGAACACAATTTCTCACACACATACATACCCAAATAGTCATATTCAACACACTCAATTCAATTACATCAATTTGATTCAATTTCAGCATACACATCCCAAATGGGTCATCTTCAATTCCATCAAAATGACAAAATTTAACCCACCATTGCCACCACCAACCAACCACCATTGATCAACCACCAACTAAGGGAAAAATCAAAAAAGAAAATCCACTAAGAGAGGAGAAAATATTGTTCGTCGAAACTAGAAGCAAAATTGAATAATTCTTGAAGAAAGTTTTCAATTTGAAACTTTGAATAATTTCAAATTCAAATTCAATTTCATACTTGAATTCAAATTCAATTTCCAGTTTCCAATTTTCAATTTTTTGAACTTGAAATTTGTAATTGACTCAATGAAATCATTTGAAATTTGATTTGTAGAAGAAATTTGAGTTGTAGAATCTTTAATATGGTTATAATGGTGAAAAAATGTTGAAAAGTGATAAAATGGAGAAGACAAAGCGCGTGCACTACACTTCCGATGTCAAAATTGGGTATAACTTTACGGGGACAATTAATTCCACTTTAAAAAAGTTTGAGAGAATTAATTCCACTTTAAAAAACCCGTAAAGTTCAATATGCTCAACTGATAATTCAGTCAAACTTCAACTATTTTTATGAGTATTCTCCCTATTATAATTTATAATACTATAAAAAAAAAAAAAAAAAGAGAGAAAGAGAAAGAGAAAGAGAAAGAAACTTGCAAGAAAGATTGAATAAAAATTCTTCAAAAGAAAGCTACTTCCAAACTAAAAGTATTACTTTATCGCAAAATGTTGTAATCGTAGACTACACTATTTTAAAATGATTACGTGAGAACACCTTAAGTAGCAAGTAGTTTCGGAATAAAATGAAAGAGTATTTTATCTCATATTTAATTGGAGGTATTAATAAATATCGGGATAACTTATCTCACTATTTACACTACAGTGATGGAATAAGTCATCCATATGGATGGTAACTTATCTCATCATTTATATCATAGTGATGGGATAAGTCATCCCATATGGATGGTAACTTATCTCACCATTTACACCTTAGTGATGGGATAAGTTATCCCATATGGATGGCGGGATAAGTTATTCCGGGTAATCCCGGAATAACTAATCCCGAGATAAATTATTTCGGGATAATCATTTTTCAATTAAACGACCCGTCGTAATTATCTTAATTTAAATTAATCAAGTAGGACCTACGTTCAATCCATGTCATCACTGGATAATTGACATTTTTATAGCAGGACATACCTCACTTAAATAAATCGTTTAAGGCACATAGTATAAATTTCCAATCCTTCACTTCTCACCAAATCTCACTTTATTGTTCCTCTTTTAACACATTATATGCAAGAGATATAAATTTAGAGATTTTTTTATGGTAGCTAGTTTTAGACCAAATTATAGAACTCTATGGGTTGGTTCATACTACAGCAACAACAACAAAAAAAAAACATATCAGTCTAATCTTATGAGCTGGGCCTAGAAATGTGGTGTATTAGGAGCGGAGATAGGTAAGGTCGAGAGAGTTTGTCGAACTTCTTTTGACGAAAAACTACATTATTTATACATGGTTAAATTACTTTTTTTATATATAAATAGTAGATGCTACATTCTTTTTAGCTTTTTCATGTGTTTATTTTGAACCTCTTAGTGAAAATTTTGACTTGAACAGCGACGTGTAACAACCTTCCTACTTGGATGAGATAATAAATTATTTCCGACAAACCCTCAGCTCAAATAAGGCATAATAAGTAGGCGTTTGGGCATGAAAATCAAATTTTTTTCGGAGTTGAAATTGCAATTGGAGTTGCAGTTGGAGTTTGAGTTGTGTTTGACCATATTTTTTAGAATTTTTTTTCACTTTCGAAAAGGCTTTTTAAATAACCTAATACCCTCAATTTTTAAAAACTAGCAGAATCACCTAACTTAACTAATTTACCTACGAGATACAACCAGATGTGAGAGGAGATATTGCACAAAGAGTTGTAAGAATGGACGGATAAAGGTTTCGTTGTATCATGAGAAGATTTTGAGGAAGAAGAAAAAAAATTAAAGGTAAGGCCTTTTACCGATGAAAGTAGAAAGAAACGGGTAATGTAGTAGTTAAGCTTTAACTCCGCTTATTAGTTGAAATTAATCGTGTGTTTCTGTAAAAATAAAAGTTGGGGTCATTTGTAACAAAAGATAAAGTTGAAAAAAAGTGAAAAAACTGAAGTAAAATGTGTTTTTACTTTTTTAAAAAATAATTTACAATTCTCATGGACAAACACTTTAATTTTCACTAAAGTAAAATAATTTTTGAAAAAAAGTGAAAAATTCTTATGATCAAACGATTTATAAATTTAAGATGTAAGTATTAACAAAACAAAGTAGCAAAGAAATTCATATTGGAAAAAATGGAGAAGCGAACAACAACACATACAACAAATAATATAGATCAATTAAATTATTAATATAAAGAGCAAATACATAAAGACCCCCTTGATCTTGTCCGAGTTTTTTTAAAAAGATACTTAAACTTTAATTTCGACCTATTACCCCATGATTCTTCTTTATTCCGTTGCAAATACACCATTTTGACTCTCTGCGTGTATACACGCGCCACAGGCGCGTGAAAAGGCTCAAACTTGACTTTTTTTGACCAATTTAAAGCTGTCATATGTAAATAATTTGATATATAATTTATCTTCTTATTTTAAAAAAAATCAATAATTATTTAATTTTTAAAATTATTCCATACCCCTATCCCACCCCTACCTTTGCCAATACCCCCACCCTATCATTGTGTTCTTCCCCATTTGATAGCTTCTTCTTCGTCATCATAACTCAACAACAATATCAATTACAACAACAATAATAACATCATCATCACTATAACTCTCTTTACATCATCATCACTATAACTCTCATTCTCCTCAATCCTCTCAATCATCACCATAACATTACTCACCTTTTACCATCACCATGTTTACTTTCTTCAATTTCAAGTAATTATTTCAATTTATTTTTTTGCATTTTGAACAATTTTATAAAACCCAATATATTTCAAGATGATTAGGAGTATTTTTTTTGTATTTACATTTCAATAAGCTATTTACGAGTTTTAGAAAATTCACTACTTCATTTACAGAAAATTTCAATTTTGATATTATTTTTCTCAAAATCTTCATTGCTTTTAAATATCAAAGTTTATTCATATAGAAGAATGATTAATTTCATATTAATAACTTAATCAAAGTTGAGAAAGTGCTAAAAATTTTTGTAAGAAAATGGTTCTAATTGTTGTGTAATGGCCGAAGGGAATGGAATACTTACCCCCCTTAACATCTTTAGAGTGAATTAAATTCACCCCTAATGCTGACGTGACATTTAAAAGGAAAAAAAAAATGCGTGATATATATATATATATATATATATATATAACACCCCCACCCCACTCCTCCCTTCAACTGCCCCCATCCACTACCACTCATTTCTTGAATCCGATAACAAAAAAAATGAGATTTCTTGATTTGTTGTTGAATCTACAACAAAAAATTTAAGTTCTAAAGTAATTGTTGATTTCTTGATTTGTAATTGTTGTAGATTCAACACACGTATATCAAAAACTCCATTGATAGTCATCTTTGATTATGTTTTTTTTTTAAGGATAATTTGATAAAATAAAATTAGTACTGTATTTTCAATGGTGGCCGATAATGACGTTTTTCCGCGAAAATTCATCGAAAAATTTGATGTGTGTGTGCAGATATTGTTGTGTGGGGTGGACGGAGGTGGATGGGTGTGTGTGCAGGTGTGACTGTGTAGGGGTGGACGGAGTGTGTGTGCAGGCTGGGGGTGGACGGGGGGAGGGGAATGAGGGGTGGGTGGTTATGAAGAAGATGGAAAATGGGGGGTGGGGTATTTTTTTAATTTAAAATATTTTATATAT
This sequence comes from Capsicum annuum, assembly GCF_002878395.1. NCBI lineage: Eukaryota > Viridiplantae > Streptophyta > Magnoliopsida > Solanales > Solanaceae > Capsicum > Capsicum annuum. Next base: position 38,836,749 of record NC_061119.1, on the reverse strand, counting down.
TTCAAAACATGTATATGTGTGTGTGTGTATATATATATATATACATATATATATATATATAATATTTATATATATTTTTATATATAAATATTAAAAAAAATACTTTATTTACGTGGCTATGACGTGGCTATGATGTGGCGCTGATCTGGCAGCAAGTGTGATGCACTCTCCGTCATGAGAATGGTGTTAGATATTAAGGGGAAAATTAATTCAGTTTAAAGATGCTAAGAGGGATAAATAAATAGAAACTTAGTTTAAGTGCTGAAGTAAGTTGGGGAGACAAATTTAGGGGGGTTTTGATGTATTATCTCTAAATTAAATCACTAAAAGTTAGCAAACAGGATATTCATGCTTACAAATATCTAAATTAGATAATATTTGTTATTTGTTACCATTTCTTTGGGATATGTTTTTACCGTTTCAATTGTAAAACTAAGTAACCAAATTCATATATGTATACTACTTGATGACAAATATTTAAAATAAAATTCTATCTATTATTTTGTTATTTTTTTAATATATTTTGACAGTGTCAAAATTTACTACGAATAAACAGTCATCATATTCATATATATATACACACTATATTTTAACAAATATGTCACTTTTCATGAATTATTTATTTAAAATTAAATATTCGAGAAAAAATTTATATGTGGTGTCAAAATACAATCTTGTAACGTGATTCATCTGTCAATTGTTATCATTAATAATAATAAAATAATTTATATATATTCTTTAGTCATCATCATCAATGATATTTTCAAATTTATTTGAAAAAAATGAGTGAAAATAAAATAACAATATATAAATCATAAAAAATTATGACGTAAATATGAAATGTAAAATTTTAAAAATCAAACGTTAATCAAACTTGTAAGATATGTTAATTAATTAATAAGGTATATATGCGTGTGTGTGATAGGGATATTTTTGTCATAAAAAAATAATTTTCTGCTTCTGCTTTTTTTGAGAAGCAGAAATTTTCTGTTTCTTCCCATAAGTAGAAAAACTGTTTCTGCTTATTTTTAAAAGCACTTTTGCAAGTTTGCCAAACATCCTTCTTTTTTAAAAAATATACTTTTTTCTCAAAATAAATATTTATTTTGGAAAATAAGCATTCCCAAACAGGCTACTAGTCGATATTGATTCCATTATTTTATTAGTCCTTTAAACTAATAGCTATGATTTGTTTTACTCGCTTCCAACTTCCATTGGCCTGTAATAATATTATTTATGTGTGGTAGTTATCATTCTAGCTTAAAATAAAAATTCCTCTTAATTTTTTTAAAATGTAGAAATAGTGTTTATTGATCACTTTGACTCTATTTGAATATTATTATTTAATTTTAAATTTTAGAGATAAAATTTTAAGATAATTTTATAAAGCTTCACATGTAATATTATATTTGAAATTTCATAATAATACTTATTTTTCAATTACAAGAATTGAAAAGTGATTATTTGCAAATTTAATCTGATACAACTATGATATTTAAGTAGAGAAATATATTAGAAATAATTTATTATCCACTGAGTTTCGAACTTTGTGGCCCGACTTTTGAATTTTTCTTTTTGTTTTGGTTAAATACAAAAGAGAGAGAGATTGATTTTGATAATGGGAAATCAGTATATACGTGCCACATGTGTATCCTAATTTCATAGAATAATGTCAAATATTGAATATTGGTTAGTTGAAATGTAGCTTTTCGTTACCTGGTGTCAACCATATCTTTATGAAATGAAGATATGGTGATTCTATTGGAAGCTTTCATAATGTGATAATACTTGCTACCATTTTCATTAGAGCATATAACAGCTTAACCACAGCTTTCTCAGCAATATTTGTTTAACTATCTTTTTATCATTTTTATTTTTTTGAATATGTATCATATATAGAACCAACAAAAGTTGAATAGTAAAAGAAAAAGGTAATTGTTTGGCTTGAAGAGGAAATGTTCTAGACAAAGAGCTGTCACCTAATGACTCATAGATCCCAAATTGACAAATTGGATGTTTAGATTTAATTAACTTGCTTTTGATTCATAGTATATTATAATTATTCCTAATCTTGAAAATGAAAGAAAAAGGAGAATAATTTTCATCAACAATGTATACTTTTTTGCATAGTGCTATGCACATTTAAGAGTATACTCGTTTACGCTGTACGTTAATCAAATTTCTTTATCTTAATTAGTGATCTGATTAAGCAAAGATGAGATTAATCTTTTTTGAAGTGATAGGGATAAATGTATTCGCCTAGTGCTTAATGAGTAATGACATTCACGTACGTCTATCACGGTTGTATCTGTGTGTTGACGTGCCAAAACGTCTAGGAATTTGCAAATTAAGAGCCCAAAACAATATAATACTAGTATTTTACTATCCATCTCAAATTATTTGCCGTCTTTCTTAAATGTAGTTGTCTCAAATCAAATCTTATGTTATTTTGAAAATTCAAGTTAAAACGGGGTGTTGACACATAAATAGATAATGTAATATTTACTGAAAAGAGATTATATCTTAATATATAGATAAGGATAAAACAACAAAACTCTTTTAATTAATATTCTTTAAAAAAGTGTGTAAAAAAAAAAATACTATTAATAATTTAAGACAAAAGGAAACACACTTTTACTTCCTCTAAATTGCAATATATTGGAAGCGTTGCATTCTTGTGTGGATGGCTTAGTTGTGGATAAGTAGATGAGAAGTCTTTTCATTAATTTTCCAAATTATAATTGTCGACAAGTAGATGTGAATTCTCTTAATATTTTCCAAATTAGTATATGTTAGGAGTTTGATGTATACTTTTTGTTTCGTTTTACTTTATTCTTGTATTAAAAATAATTATTTTAATTTACTTGTCCAATTAATAAAATTAAGAAAAATTTGTTATATTTAATACTTTCTATCCTTGATATTAAATAACTAAATAAAGTAATATTTCCTCCATCCCATATTAGTTGATCACATTTACATATTTTTTTAAGAAATCATAGATAAGAAAGATAGGTTTACTTCATTGATAGAGTTTAGATAGGTTTACTTCATTGATGGAGTTTCAACGATTTCATCAACAATATTTCATAAATAGATATGACATTGCCGTAAAAACTTATCCAAACATGATTATTTACACTATATTGCTACTATTAATAAGTGCGAAGAATCACACAACTGTTTGTCAATATGTTTGCTTCTTCACCTGCTTTAGTAGCTCCGTTATTTTACTATATTATTTCTAATTAATTATTTTAAGTCATTTATATATAAGAAAATTAATAGTATTTAATTAAAAAAAAGGTAAAATAGACATTTATGACATGTCTATTTCAGTTGCTTTAATCGTAATTTTATTATATCACTCTAATTAATTATTATAAGTCATCTAGATATTAAAAAATTAATAATATTTAATAAATAATAAAATAGATATAATTGATAAATTAATTCTTGATGTTTTAAATTAATAGGACATCTTATATGAGACTTATTTAAAAAAAAAAAATCCAAGTATGTTTGCTCCATGATTTTACTATATTACTCCTAATTAATTATTGTAAGATATTTATGTATAAGAAAATTAATATTATTTAATTAAAAAGGTAAAATAGACATTTATGACATGTCTGCTCAGCTGCTTCAACCGTAATTTTACTATATCACCTCTAATTAATTATTATAAGTTATTTGGGTATTAAAAAATTAGTAATATTTAATGAAAAATAAAATTGACATAAAATGATAAATCAATTCTAGATGTTTTAAATTAATATGACATCTTATATGAGACTCATTTAAAATTTTTTACAAATATTTTATTATATTAATTTTGCTATATTACTTTAATTAGGTATTATAAGTCATCCAGGACATATCTACTTCGTTGTTTCAATCATAAAATTTGATTGACTCTCAAATTTGTTTCAGTACCACTTAAATTAGAATAAAAGAAAAGGTATTATAAATCATAATAATTAAAAATTTAAATTATTTTAAAAATATAATTAACTATCAATGCTACAAAAATTTGGATAAGGAGAGTAACATATATTATTTGAAAATTATATGAAAAATGTTATAAACTACAATAGCTAGCAATTTAAAATATTTAAAGACATATTAAAAATATGATTTATTATCTAAATTATATTTGTATCACATAAATTCGGGGTAGTTTTGTCATTTTATAATTCGCATGTTTTAATATTTTAATTTAGTAATTTGCTGATCTAAATGATGTTTTTGAATTTAACATGTTTTGAAAATTTAGTACTTTATTTATTTTAATTAATTTATTTTGGTAAAATATTATATATTTAAAAATTATGCAAAAAAATAATTATAAGTCATAACTATTACTTCCTCCGTCCCATTTTATGTGTCGCCATTTGACTGGGCGCGGAGTTTAAAAAATAAGGGAAGACTTGATAATTTTTATCAAATTGCCCTTTATAAAAAAATGTGCTATTTACTTTTTTTTTTAATTAAGTGGGGCCACTAAGAGTAAAATTATAATTGTGCCTTTAAAAACTTATCAAATAAGGAAAGACGACATTCTTTTTGGAACGGACCAAAAAGGAAATGATGACACATAATTTGGGATGGAGGGAGTAACATCTTATAATATTTTAAAAACACATATTAAAAAATATGATTGACTTTTGAAATTCTAATAGTGTCACATAGGTTGCGATAAAACAAGTAACATAAATTATTTGAAATTACATTAAAAGATACTTAAATCACAACGATTAACAACTTAAAATATTTTAAAAAATATATTAGTAAAAATTTGATTGACTCTCTAAATTCTAAAATTGGGATAAAGTAGTAACATAAATTATTAAATTACGTAAAAGGTACTATAAATAACAATGATTAACAACTTAAATTATTTAAAAATTTATATTAATAAAAATTTGATTGACACTCCAAATACTATTTGTACTATATAAATTGAGATAACTAAATAATATATGTTGGGCCCGTGGTGGCACGGGCTACACTATCTAGTTTATGCATAGTCTTGATTCGAACTGATCCATAGGATTGAAGAAACGGTTTAAGAATTCAACCAACCTCAAACACTAGAAGATCGATGGAAAAAGAAAAATTGTAGAATAAAGATTAGGGTTAGAAATTATCAAGCACACAACTAGGAGTGTTCATGGGTCGGTTTGGATCGGTTAGTAGTTAAAACCAAAACCAATTTAGTCGGTTTTTAAATTTCTGAAACCAAACCAAATCACAAAAAGAAAATAATCGTCGGTTTGATTCGATTTTTCAATTTTTTTGGTTATTGACTAGCCTACTCCAACCATTTCTAGAATAAACTCCTTTTTTTAACCCATAGAAAAGAGTATCACATTGAATAATTTCTCATGAAATATTTATACAGTGATGGACAAATGACACTATAAACTCTTAAAATTTAGAACAAACACATTAAACAAAACCAATATTGAGATGAAAAACACCAACTTTGTATTGTAGACACTAAGATTATCCAACAACATACAAACACATACATGTACACTGTAAAATAAAGCTTTGTATTCTGTTGCAGTGTACTGCAAGAAGAGACAGAGTTGAGCAAATTTGAGTTATCTGTTTACTTTAAAGACTAGCTAGGTGAGCTAATCATATAGGGAAACAATTGAATAAACAAGGAGACATAAAACTACCATTTGAACCAAGGACCATGGTACTGTAACTTAACGATAGTTACTAACCCAATATAGCCAGAAAGAAAAGATCTTCAAGTAATTAGAACACAAACGATTAATTAAAAAACAAATAAAAAAATAATTGGACACTATAAATTATACTCAATCTAAAAAGAATTGGAAAGCTCGTATAAAAATAACCTAGCTATAGTGTAATTCAATAAAGCAAAAACTAAATGGTAAACCTCCTCAAAAGCACACATCGACCGTCATTCATGCAAGTATCTATATCTATATCTATAATCTATAATCTATAATTTATCTATATCTATAATCTATATCTATATCTATATCTATAATCTATAATCTATAATCTATATCTATAGTATATTAAAAGTGTGAAGATCTTTAGAAAAGTGATTTGAACTTTTTGCCCTTTATTAAAACTCCCTGTAATAAACAATATCGTATTTTCACTATTTTTTTTAATAGTTAAGAGTTAAAAAATTAATTAAATATATTTATGATAAAACCTTTAATTATTTGAATTCATTTAAATTTAGTCCTTAAATTAAACCTTTCCTTATTTGAATCATATACCATAAAACTACGTAATACATCAAATTTGTAAGGAAAAAAGATAGCAACATCACATTAGGATTTCCTTTGAGTTAAAATTGTAATTAATTAACTATTTGATAAAATTTTAAGACAACAAAGTCACGTTATAATTGTAAGACAATAAGTTCACGTTAGCAAAGTTCTATAACTATTAAATAAAATTATAATTGTATTTTAAGTTATTTTATTATAACTCAGGGCAAGTCAATTAAAATTTTGGTAACCGGACCTTTCTTTAAATACTCCTAAAATACTTCTATAAATATTGAGATGAACGTTAAATTAAATAAGAAACTGATTTACTTAATGGAAAAACATGATTGATGCTCATTAACTTGATTCGGCTGCATGTCTAGACTAATGGATGTTTAATTTTCTAACCCTCAACTTCTTCACTATTTTTGTCAACATAATAAAATTCAACGTGTGTGTATATATACATATACATATATATATATATATATATATATATATATATGTATGTATATATATATATATATATGTATGTATGTATATATCTTCTTTGTTTTCATTCAAGTCATTCTTTAGTGTCAAAATTTTCGCTCAGACAATAATTATTTCATCAAAACTGAAGTTTTGTGATCACTATTGTATTATTTTGTCGTAGTTTATAGGTCGTTGATGAATTTACAGGTGGTAGATAAATGTCGGTCAGATTTGAGAATTTTTTCAGGTAAAAGTTAGGTTTAATTGTATTGTTTTTATATCTCTATTTTTAGATTTTTTTTGGTATAAAGGTAAAGTTTAGTTGTAATATTTTGATATCTCTATTGTCGTATTATTTTGTTATAGTTTATAGGTGGTACATGAGTGTCGGACGACTTTGAGAAAATTTTTATGTAAAGATTAGATTTAATTATATTGTTTTGATGTCTCTATTATCGTATTGTTTTATTGCAGTTTACAGGTAGTAGATGGATGTTGATTGATTTTGAGAATTTTTTTTGGTAAATGTTAGGTTTAATTAAATAAATTCTCCAAAAGATGTTGAATCTAATTATTGTATTCATCTTTATCTATAATCTATATCTATAGCTATATCTATATCTATACCTATATCTATAGCTATATCTATATCTACATCTATATCTATATCTATAATCTATAATATATTAAAAGTGTGAAGACCCTTAGAAAAGTGATTTAAACTTTTTGCCCTTCATTAAAAGACTCTTCTTTAGATAAAACTGCCTTTTCACAATTTCTTTTAATTTATTATTTAATTATTTTTTATTATGTTAACTAAACTTCCTAAAATATATAAGACTCCTAAAATATATGGTAAGAGAATTAATTAATATTTTTCTTTCTACTAGACTTACTAAAATATATGGGACTCCTAAAATATATGGTAGGAGAATTAATTAATATTTTTCTTTCTACTGTTCAATTAGAAAAATACTCCTAAAATAGGATTCTATTGAGGAAAATACTTCTATAAATAGTGCAATGTACGTTAAACTAGAGAACTAACCGATTTGCCTATTGGGAGAATATGATTGATGCTCATTTAACTTGATTCGATTGCATGTCTAGATTGGTCGATATTTGATTTTCTAACCGTCAACTTCTTTACTGTTTTTGACAGCATAATAGAATTCAACATGTGTGCGTGTGTGTGTGTGTGTGTGTATATATATATATATATATCTTCTTTGTTTTTCATTCAAAATCATTTTTAGGGTCAAATTTTTTGCTCAGACAAGAATTAATTGGATCAAAATCGAAGCTTTGTGATCACTATTATATTTTTCTTTTATAGTTTACAGGTCGTAGATGAATGCCGGCTGGCTTTAAAGAATTTCTTGTGTAAACGTTCGGTTTAATTGTATTGTTTTGATATCTTTATTATCTTATTGTTTTGATATCTTTATTATCTTATTGTTTTATTTTAATTTACAGATGCTAGATGAATGTGAGTCAGCTAAAAAAAATTAAGTAAAGGTTAGGTTTAATTGTATTATCATAATATTTTTATGACTCTATTAGTTTGTTATTTTGTGGTAGTTTACAGTTCGTAGATGAATCTCGATCGACTTTGAGAATTTTTTGTGTGTAAAGTTTAAGTTTAATTGTATTGATTTTATATCACCTTTATTGTATTATTTTGTTACAGTTTGCAGGTGATAGATAAATGTTGGTCGGCTTTGAATTTTTTTTAATGTAAAGATTAGGTTTAGTTGTATTATTTTGATATCTTTATTATCGTATTATTTTGTTATTGTTTCAGGTGATAGATGAGTGTCGGATGACTTTCAGAAATTTTTTGTGTGTAAAGATTAGATTTAATTGTATTATTTTGATGTTTCTATCATTATATTGCTTTGTTGTAATTTACAGATGATAGATGAATGTCGGTCGACTTTTAAAAATATTTTTCGTAACGATTAGGTTTAATAAATAAATTCTTTATCTTTACATACTCAAAAGATATAAAATTTAATTATTATATTCATCTTTATTATTTAAACAAATATCATATTTAGTGTAATATTTGAACTCATTAAAGTGAGGTACACGCGCAAGATGGGTACACCTAAACTAGTTATTTAAATAAATATCCCAACGTTTGAAATCAATAAAGTGAGGTACACGCGTGAGACGCGTACACCTAAAATTATTCTAAAATGAGTCTAACAGCCTGTTTAACCAAACTTTTTTTCTCCTCAAAAGTGCTTATGTTTTCTCAAGTGTTTATTTTTAAAAAATTGAAGTGTTTGTCAAAGCTTATGGAAGAAATAAGTGATTTTGGAAAGTTAAAAAAAAAAAAAGTTTTCATAAGCGAAAAAAATAGTATTTTTTTACTAAAAGCATTTAAAAAAAAACACTTGAGAAAAATATAATTAAAAACAATTTTAAAAGTTTGGTCAAACATTAATTCTCAAAAGTACCTTTTCAAATTTATTGGTTAAACACAGTTTCTCACTAAAAGTATTTATTTAAAAAACACTTTTAAAAAAAAAAACTTGCTAAAATAAGCATAGAACTATGGCGAAACATGCTATAAGCAGTGGTGGATCTATCCTTTGACGAAAGGGTTCATCCGAACCCCCTTCGGCAAAAAATTATGATATATATATATGGTTAAAATTATTTTTTATGTATATATATTAGATATTGACCCCCCTTCGGTTAGTTTGTATGTGCACTTATGAATCCCCTTCGTAAATATCCTGGCTCTGCCACTGGCTATAAGTACTACTTTTTGTATTAGTAGTTATTACTCTATTAATAATATAGCCGAAATTGTCTCTCTTGATAAATTGCAATCTTGATCACTGATGTTGAGATATCCCGATCGCGGCAGTAGTCCCGTAATTGCACTTTTATTGGTGAACTTGCGCGTTTTACATTGTGCAGACGTGATCTTTGTTTTCTGCTAGCCTGTAGCAATCTTGACCTTGCGATTGATCAAATTATCTTAGTGACATTCCAGCTTGTTCCTTGATATCCTAAAAGCACTCTTTACTTGATAATACTATTTTGGAATGTACTCTTTAGAGAAAATTGAAGGAAAGGTGTCTTTTAAGTCTTGAATGAAGGATTAGTGACATTGACCAACAGATAGGGTTAAACATCATTAGGAAACTTGATTAAGTTAATTGTGGACTTGATTAATATTTTCAAAACTTTCTAATCTTTTTAAAAATACAAATCAACCCAACACACACCTCCCTTCAATCCAAATCAACCACTCTCTCCTCTCTCTCAAGCTTCTCTCAACTCTCTCCCAACCAACAGTTCTGCAAAATTTCTCCCTTCAACCCCTAGCGACTTCTACCTCCGGCGACAAATAGTTGAACTTCGAGTTCCCCTATTTTCTCCCTTCAACCCCTGACGACTTCTACCTCTGGTGATAAATAGTTGGGCTTCGAGTTTCCCTCTTCAATTCAATCAACTTGTCTCTCATCCCTCTCTCGACAGCTTTTCTCAACTCTCTCCCAGACAACTGTTCTACAAATTTCGTATTTCAATCCTCGGTGACTTCAACATCTTACTATAAATAGTTGGGCTTCGAGTTACTTTTCAACTTCAACCTTCAATCGATGTGACAACCTTGCTCTCCGACCATATTTCCTTTGAATTCTTCATTGTTCCTTTTTTTTTTCACAGGTAAAAATTTATGGCCTTTTTAGTTTTGAAGAAAATGAGGAACTTGAGCCAACTTCTCTTATAGTATTGGTTAACAATTTCAATATTTGTTGCACTAATTTAAAATGCAGTCTGAAATGGCCTTTTTATTATTTATGTTTATAAAAATAAAAAGGTGAAATTGCTATTTTTTGTTAAACAAAATCGTGCTACTATTTTTTATTTCCTCCAACAGATTACCCATCTGGTGCAATATATTAACCATCTGATGCAATAGATTTATTATATGATGCACCAGATCAACCATCTGATGCGCCAGAGCAACCATCAGATTATAATTCTGATGCAACAGATTAACTATCTGATGCAACAACTTTACCATATGTTGCAACAGATTAAGCATCGGACAAAAAATCTGATGCAGCTAATTAACCATCTGGTGCAAAGGAAGAACCACCAGATTAATGATCTGATGTAACAGATGAACCTCCTGTTAGATAAAATCCCATCAACTCTTTCTACAGAAAATGTCCAAGAGTTGATTTTTCCAACTGATCATTCATCTGCCGCGATAGAGGACCCTATGTTGAAAGAAATCTAAATAAATTGACCGTTGATAACTGTTCTAATAGATCACTCATGTGTTACAGCAGATGTGTGACCTGTTTTACAGAACATTCATCTTTCTCAACAGATGAGTGATATGTTTTGTATTATCTTAACAGATTACTCAGTCGTTGTTGCAGGTTAGTTAACTACTATGACAAATCACTTATATGTTGCAACAAATGTGTGATCTGTTACACAAACCATTCATCTTTCTCAACAGATGAGTGATATGCTTTGTATTGTCATAACAGATTATTTAACTGTTCTAAGAGATCACTCATATATTGCAACAGATGATGTCACAACAGATGTGTAATATGTTGAATAGACCATTCAGAGTGATATGTTTGGTATTATTGTAATAGATTACTCATCCGCTGTAACAGTTTGGTTATATGCTGTAATAGATATACTACCTGATGCAACAGATTGATGATTTGTTGTAACTGTTATTTTACTGTTTTGCTTATTTGATTTACTGTTATCCTTTTTTAATAATGCATTAATCAACAATAATATATTATTTTATGTTCCTGCTAATTTTAGATAATATGGTTCCCAAAAGAACAGAAACCGAATCAAGTCTAAGTAAAGGAACAAGTGAAGTAGCTAAGCTCATCCACCACTCTATGAGCTTGCTTTACAAACATTATCTCAATTAAGAGCAGAATATGATGAACACGGGGAGGAGGGATGTTTCAAAAGAGATGATGCAGATGCTAATAGCCCTTCCACCGAAGAGTTGGTCAAAGCCTTTAGCATTGATCGTTATCATGTGAGAATGCAGTGCGATGGTGCCGCAGATTTAACGGGTGATTTCGTGGTTAAGTCAGCCATGGGAAAATCTTTCGACGCCTTTAGAAAAATACTTCGAGAATAAAAATTGGATGCTTATTTCAGGGATAGCTGCTTTGGGAAATATCTTGATTTGCCGGAGGACAACAATGCTTGTTTTCAAATGAAAATGGTATATGAACTACTCAAGCGTAGGTTTATGTATGAAAACAAAGATAAGATGGATGAGGTATGGATAAATTACTATGGCATGCCTGTTTGTTTTGGTTGGAAGGAATTTGCCATAGTTACTGGACTAAAATGTTATCCTCCTTCTCAAGTTACACCTATTCTAACACAAAAAAAGCACCCCGCACACCCAAAAAAGGCAAAGACAAGTCGTATGATCGTGATGACCTGGTGTCCATTATTGGTCCAAGCTTCAAAAATAAAAATTTGATAGAAACGTTGAAAGATAAAGGACTTTCAAAGAATCACGAGCAGTCATTGTGCTTGATTTGGTTTGTACATAATATTCTTTGGGAGAGAGACGTTAACAACAACATAAGCCTCGATTTAATAAAGCTCTTCAAGGATCTTGATACGTTTAATAGCTATCTTGGGGGTATGAAAACTTTAAAATGACTGTCAAATATTTGTTGACTCCTTTAGCGCCAAAGACGTCAACTTATATGGCTTCCCATGGGCTTTCATGGTAAATGTTTCTTTCTTCTATTATGATATCATTCATTTTTTCGCTCAATAATGGTTTTGATTTATTGGCGTTATTTTATAGGCTTGGGCGTTTGAAGCCATTCCTTATTTGAGACAACAAGTGAACTACCAGGAAGGAGTTTTCTGTCCAAGAATCTTGAGATGGTTGTCGGCCAAACTGATAAAAGTATAAAATTTTTTGATCTGTTCAACCACCCGAAGGATGTAGTAAGTATAATTATAATTAATTTTTTCTTTTAATTAATAATTTTTTTTAATGATCTAATCATCATTCTAATATATGTATTGATTTATGTTAGATTATGCATCCGTCTCTAGTTTCGACCAATCGAGAATTGAAGATGCCATTTTTTCTTACTTTATGGTCTGTAAAAACTTTATCAAACCCTAAGGTCATTGACAAAATAAAAATGGAATTATTTGGAACATCAACCATTATAAAAAAAATAATTTTGGAGGGTGGGCTTGTTGTTGTTGTTGATGGTCTTAGTGGTGATGGAGCTGTTGGTGGTGCTGCTGTTGGTGCTAATGATGCTCCTCTTACAGTATTTAAAGCAAACCATTATGAGTATGATCATACTGTTTATACAGATTTTGCCTCTCCCAGTGAACGTTTTGCATGCAAATGTTAAGACTGCAAGGCGAAACATGATGTAGTGATTAATGTTATTAATGCATTAACTGCTTTTGTAAAGGAATTGACATCTAAGAGGGGTCTCATTCCATCAAAGATGATTTTATTTCCATCCGCTCCATTAGAGATTAGGGCTAAAAGAAGAAGGAGAGTGATTTCCAGGGCATTATCAATCATCCAAAAAAGCAAAATTGCAACTCCTCTGTCTGTGTATTGCACTAAGCAACGTACAATGTCCAAAGAAGAGCAGCACGAGCTGAAGAAGGTTAATATATTATATGTCTTCCAACTGACAAAACAAACAAACACATATCTGTTTCAATAGATGACACATCTTCTGAAAATTATCAAACAGATATATACATCTGTTCCAACAGTTGACTAACCTGTTGCACCCGATACTTTATCTGGTGCAACATATGTCTCGTTTGTTTTAGCAAATTAAACAACTCTTCGTACCATTTTTATTTGTACCAACAGACGACCTATATACTGCAACAGATGATTCATATGTTGGAACGGATGGTTCATCCGTTGGAAATTATCACACAGGGTCTTCCTCACGTTAATATCCCAATAGTTGATTCATTATTGCAACAGAAATATAATCTATTTGAGATAATTTACAATGGAAGGAAGACCTGTTTGATTTTTTAGAAGAGATGAGTTATCCTTTTCCATTTTATTGTATCTCCGTGATTAGCATTGACCAATTTTGACTTTTCAGTTGGATGTAGAAGAAGCTACTGCTGAACAACATTGACAATATGCTACTCTTTTTATGAAAATACGGAGAGCAGGACGTGTAGAAACCATACGTAAGCGATAATAAAGATCCACGACGAGCAAAGCCAAATTCCATAGCACCAGATGAAGAACAACTTTCCCATACTGAGTAGATCTTTATAGCTTGAGCTTGTCAAATCAAAGCAATCCTTGGCAGTATACTTAAATTGTTGTTGATGTATTTCTTGAGATCTGTACCCATAATAATTTTTTTACATTTCATTTATTCATTGACTTATTTCAGCTAATTTGTGAAGGGTTCAATTTATTTTATTTTGTCTACGAATTTTATTTATTCCTTAGATTTGAACTTATTAATTGAAAAGGAATACTAGATTCAAATATTGTAATAGCTAATGTATCTGTTGCAACAGACGACACATCTATTGGAAAAATCAAACAAATTTAGACATATGTTGCAATAGGTAGGTGATCTGTTGAAATTTATCAAACAGGTCTTTCCATTGTTGCAACAGATGAACTTTAGATAAAAATATTGAGATAATGCAACAGATGACCAACCTATTGCAACAGATAAATTATATATCAGAACAGGTAGGATAACTATTACAACTAATAGAGAATCTGTTGCAGTATAAAAATTCAACTTTCTTGGACATAAAAAATTGCCACTACGTATAAAAAGGTTAAAGTGAATTGAATTGAAATAAAAAAGGCGCAACCCATCGACGGTGTTAAGTTCAAACACCTAAAATAAGATAGGCATAAAGTAGACAATGTTCATTTTAAACACATAAAATAAAGTAGGCATCAAATGTATCAGTGTCAGTCTGACATATTTCGCTGACTTGCCGTCACTTGGCCCCCAACGGTCATTTTCCTCCCATGGTCTTATATATTTATCTCCCTCCTAAAATTTAACCCTAAATTCCTAAATCTTCTTCTTTATCGTCATCTTCTTTTATCTATTCAAATCATTTCTTTCCTTTTTTCCAACTGAGCTTGACAATGTCGAGCGCATCTTCCACTATTTTTTGTGATAAAGATTTTTAATATTGTAAGTGAGGTCATGAAGCTCTGTTAAAGACTTCTTGGACTCAACAAAATCTGGGTCGTAGGTTTTTTACTTGTAAGATTTCAAAGGTAATATTTTTTATTTAATTAATTAATTAATTAATTATTGACTTGTAATTATTTTGTAATTGTGTTCTCTTTTTTATAGAAATTGGGTGGATGCAATTACTTTGATTGGTATAAAGAACGACACCCTTCACAAGCAAATCGTGTAATCTGGGGTTTGTTGAACAAAGTCAAGGCTTCTGAAGAGAAACAAAATCGAGCAAGAAGATACTACATTGTTGCCGTTATTGCTACTGGTTTGGTGTTGTTGGGCACATGGATATTCAAGCCTAATTGCTGAAATTTCATGGTGGTGTGTATATTTGCTACTGGTTTGGTGTTGTCGAGCACATGGATATTCAAGCGTAATTGTTGGAAAATATCAAAAAGATTTAGGCATATGTTGTAAAATTTAGGTCATCTGTTAGAAATTATCGAACAGGTTTTCCCACCGTTGTAACAGATTAGACTTAGATTATTAGATAATTCATAGAAATAACATCGCCGTAATGCAACAGATGATCAACCTATTGCAACAGATAAACTATCTGCTAGAACGGATTAAAGATATTTTACAACAGATTTACAATCTAATCTATTGCATTATAAAAAATTCAACTTTCATCAGAAAAAAATTATTGCCACTACATGTACATGTAATAAAGTGAAGGGTGACTTGAAATTAAAAATTTCAATTTCACAGGCTCTTCTATATACACAGGCTTCAAGCGTCCAGTTAGTACACCATAAGCCCAGACCTCTTGCAGGTTTGCCCCAGCGTTGTCGTACAGAAAAGTCATTGGCTCGATCATTTTTGTGCCGGTCAGCAAATATTTGATATGTGCAAGAGCGTTCGAGCTGCTCTCTTTAGCGACATCATCTTTTGGAAGGATCATTCCCCTGTTTTGACTTTCAAAATCCCATAATTTCTTCATCAACACGTCCTTTGGCAAATGATTCATCAGTTTACTCTCGCTCAATAAGATGGGCAACAACACCATCAGTAGCTCCACGAGGAGAAAAAGATCGAAATCATTGATGAGAGGTACGTTGGAGTCATAAACATTGATCTTTCCCTCCTCGAGTAGTAACTTAACAGCCCGATAATGCATGCCATTCACGTTAATGACTGCAAGAATCTTTTTTGCCTCGGTCCAGCTCTTGTCGTGTGGATTTGGCCTGTCCCTCTAACATATCTTAACATTTCTTCTTCATCCAAGACCAACGTAGAAACTAGGAAATCAAGTCCCACGCCAAGGGATGACGCCTCTCCATTGAATTGATCGTACCTATTCTTGAGCTTCTTGCAGAAGTTGAGGTCCATTATCCTATCGGAAGCGTCATAAGCTTCCCAGTACGTTAATTGTCTTTTCCTAATGAGGCAGAGAATTATGTCAATATGTTGTAAGATAAGAAGTCAGTTTTTAAATAGGTTAGTAATTGTAAAGATGCAACGGATGGTCCATCTGTTGCATAGGGTTCTCTGAATCAATAATCCAAAACAACTTATGTAACAGATGGATAATAAGTTGTAACAGAACCACTACCGGTTGCACCAGTATACCCAGCTGTTGCAACAGATGTGAAATCTATTGCGTATCTTCTTATTCATGGGGTAGATTAGAAGGGCTAGGTTAGGAAAAGTAAACTTGCCTTGTCCTCGTATGGCATACACATATCAGTCATAGTCTGGAAGTCTTGGGGAGAAAAGGGAGGCCTGGGGTAATCTAGTGCGCTTGGCTTGGCATTCTTGGCCTGTCGCAGATCTGTCTTCTCTTCGGCGCAAAGTTCCGCGTATATGTCCACCTTCTTGACTGGCCCTTGAACTTCAACAACTTTTGGAGAGGGAAGAATTGCAATTTCTTTTGATTTTCGAGCGGAGAGTACGTCTCTAATTGCTCTTTTTTTTCTCCTAACCAACATTGTAGGAGTGTGTGGCTCCCTTACCTTCTTGGATGGTATGACACACCTCTTAGATTTGAATTCCTTGATAGATTTAGAGATAGCCTCTACTTTTTTAAAGATTTTATCCTGTCTGTCCTTGCACTCATCGCATTCGCAATGAGAACACGAGGGTGAAAAGGGGTGAGAGGGACCTATGTAAGGGCAAAAAGGGGTGTTTTAAAATATATTTATTCGTTCTTGTGCATCAACATGCTCATCATAATGAGTGGTAGTAGCATCAACATACCTGCCACCAACACCAATAACTCCACCAGAAGAAGCACCCGGATCTGCCTTAGTAAAAAGTTGGTCATGAAGAGCCTCAACATTAGGCTGACCTTACCTAACTGCTCTTCTTATGGCTATTGCTCCGGCCAATTCCTTCTTTATTAACTCCAGCGTTGCGTCTGTAATAGTATCAACATGACCTAGAGTAATATATGAAGTCATCATCGACTCCTCCCCAGAAGGCACGATCCATGGATGCACAACCTATAAAAAAAAAAGATAGATGCATTTAAATCATATAATATAGTAATTTTCACAGTTGGGCTACATTTAAAAAAAAAGACCCATTTGTTTTATGGTTTGCAGTATTTGGTTAAAATCCATTTGAGTCTGGTTTAGACAAACAGAGCAACACATGGATAATCTGATGTAAAATATCAATCTTCTGTTGCAACAGCTGCACAAGACGGGTAATCTGTTATACAACAGATGATCTATACATCGCAATAGATGAACAATATATTATCAGATTAAATAGTAGTTGCATAATTTGCAGTAGATGGTTAATCTTTTAGGAGTCGAGTTCAGAGAACCAAAGCAATAAATAGGTAATCTGATGCAAGATATACTCTGTCGCAACAGATGTCCCATCTTGTACATCAGAGATAATATTTGTTGCACCAGATATAACATTTGTTCAATATCTTTCTTATCTTTGAGTAGAATTATTTTACTTGAAGAAGACGTACTGCATCATCCGGAGGGTTAAGGAGATCAGCCTCCTTAATATTGGTGTTGCTCTTTGCAGCCAACCACCTAAACATCCTTGGATGAGAAACCTCATCCGAGTAATCCATTAACTGCTTTTGGAGGAGAGGAATGACTTCACATGCCTAAGCCTAAAAAATATAAATAGGAAGCAAGCAAAAAAAAAATCATAATAACTATATTCAATATAAATTAATGAATAAGTAAAATTAGTGATTAATTTTACCATGAAAGCCCAAGGAAAGCCGTATAATGTGGTCGTCCCTGAGGATACCTTTGTCAGTAAATATTGGACAGTCAAGTAGAAGCTGTCATATCCCCAGGGATAATTGTTGAATTTATTAAAATTCTCAGCACGCGCCAACAAATCATCTTCTATGACCTTGTTGACATCTCTTGCCAATATAACCGAATGGGCAAACCAAACTAAGCATAATTTCTCCCTGTACTGCTCTGGTATGGTTTTATCCTCAAGATCTGTCAACAAATCTGATGCTTTGTAGCCACGTCGAGCAATGCCAAACAACCCATCTATTTTTTCTTTGCATTTTCTTGCCTTGGATCTTTTGCAGGGTGGTGGTCCTTCTGGATGATGGCATTTCAAGCCCGTCACTATGGCAAACTCTTGCAAGCCAAAACAAACAGGCATGCCACAATAGTTGATCTAGATTTCATCCATCTTCTTTTTGCCCCCTCCTCCGGATCTTTATCATTCCCCGCGTACTTAATCCTGCGCTTGAAAAGAACATATACCATCGTCATAGGGAAACGGATACGGGCAGAGGAGTCCTTAGGCAGCTCGAGAAAGCGTCCAAAGCAACTCTTCTTAAAAAGTCCGCCTATGTTTTCGTTCTTCATAATTTTCATAAAATTTTTAAAATTTTTCCCCATCTGACATTTAAGTACAATTTGACCAGTTAGTTGTTTTCCTTCTGGGTCATTATCGGCATCGCAACTTGAAACCTGTCAATACTAAAAGTTTTGACAGGATCATGCTGGGATGTCGATATTAACTCATGCCCCGTTGGTGATCCATTATCATCATGTTGATGATCATCCTCTTTATCTTTCTAACTCTCTAATTCCTCCTCTTTGTCACTTTCATTTTCGTCATCACCATCTACGACCCTTGTCCACCTCCCTCAATGTTGCTTTCACATCTCTCTTTAGCTTCACTTTTCCCTGATTGAGATTGTTCAGGAAGCTCCTCCGAATTCCTCTATACTGTAGTTTTTTTTTTGAGTGGTCAGACGTTGATCCACTTTCACTTTCTTTTCTTTTGGGAGACATGTTTTACCTACAGACAAAGAAAAACAAAAATTACATTACAGTTGATGTATGCATAGATTTTAAAAAATACATTACAAATACCACGAATACCATCACACCAACAGCCATCACCACAAACACCACCAACCAATGCCAATAAACAAACAAACACCATGAATACCGACACCACCACAAACACCACCAACCAATGCCACCATCACTGCCACCACGACGATCATAAACATTACCACCACCACCACCATCAACACCACAAACACCATCCAACTGTACCACAACAGTCAATGGAACACTGCGACAGAAGCTAGGGATTTCTCAAGTTTTTCCTACCATTTTACCATCAAAACTCAAAATTGTAAACCTATTCTTGAAGATAATACAACTAAAAGTTTTATTTTTCATCATTAACTTAAAAGCCCTTATTTTTTTAGAAAAAAACAAAAAAAAAATATAGAGCTCTTCTTGAACTCTTTTGCCTACGAAGACAAAGAAAATGACTGATACAAGCAAGAATGAAGTAAAAAATAACACCTATATGGTCGGAAATGAGAAGAAAATCGATCTGCTGTAGAGGGTTGAGCAAATTTGTTGAATAGTTGTTGTCTGTACTGTATTGTTGAGTGAGAATGAGAGAGAAAGAGCCAGACCTCGAGATTTGAAATGATGAAATGTTTTGTATGGGTTGATTTGTATTTTGAAATAGAATGACAAGTAGTTTTAAAAATATTAATTTGGTCTGAAATGATCTTAATTATTTGTAAAATCATAAAATATATGCGTAATTTTTAATCCTCTCATCATACAATTGCCAAAAGGGTAATTCAATTAAAATTGTATAAAAACAATTGAAGTTGTAGTTGACCGAGTACTCTAGGAGGTGACCCTGTGAAAACTCATCCCTGGTCCTAGATTAATCAATTTAGGTACTATTAGTCTAACATATGAACTCAATTGAAATTGTAAAAAGTAATTGTTCAACATGTTGCGTCAGATTTCTCATCTGTTGTAAATTATCAATCAGATTAGGTAACAACAAATTACGAATCTAATGTAAATTATCAAACAAATTAAGTTATCTGTTTCTACATATTACCCATCTGTTGTAAATTGCAAATAGATTGTCATATGTCGTAATAGATTACCCATATGTTGTAAATTATCAAATAGGCGCTGCCATCTGTTATGGCTGACCCTATGAAAACTCACCCCTAGTCCTAGATTAATCGATAGTTTATCCTATGAGAACTCACCCCTAGTCCTACATTATTCAATTAAGGTATTAGTACCCTAGTCCTAGATTAATCAATTAAGGTATTAGTCTAACATATGAGGTAGTAAGAATTGGTTCGGCTCAGAGTGATCGATCGATGACTCTGTCCGGAGGAATGCAGTACCGTCTCATTATGCAATTGACAAAAGACTCAATTGAAGTTGTAGTTGACCCTATGAGAACTCACCCCTAGTCCTAGACTATTCAATTAAGGTATTAGTACCCTAGTCCTAGATTAATCAATTAAGGTATTAGTCTAATATATGAGGTAGTAAGAATCGGTTAGACTCAGAGTGATCGATCGACAACTCTGTTGGGAGAAACGTAGTATCGTCTCATTATACAATTGCCAAAAAACTCAATTGAAGTTGTAGTTGACCCTATGAGAACTCACCCCTAGTCCCAGACTATTCAATTAAGGTATTAGTACCTTAGTCCTAAATTAATCAATTAAGGTATTAGTCTAACATATAAGGTAGTAAGAATCGGTTTGGCTCAGAGTGATTGATCGACTACTCTATCGGGAGGAACGCAGTACCGTCTCATTATGCAATTGACAAAAGATTCAATCGAAGTTGTAGTTGACCCTATGAGAACTCACCCCTAGTCCCAGACTATTCAATTAAGGTATTAGTACCCTAGTCCTAAATTAATCAATTAAGGTATTAGTCTAATATATGAGGTAGTAAGAATCGATTCGACTCAGAGTGATCGATCGATGACTCTTTCGGGAGGAACGCAGTACCGTCTCATTATGTAATTGACAAAAGACTCAATTAAAGTTGTAGTTGATCCTATGAGAACTCACCCCTAGTCCTAGACTATTCAATTAAGGTGTTAGTACCCTAGTCCTAGATTAATTAATTGAGGTATTAGTCTAACATATGAGGTAATAAGAATCGATTCAGTTCAGAGTGATCGATCGACGACTCTGCCAGGAGGAACACAGTACCGTCTCATTATGCAATTACCAAAAGACTCAATTAAAGTTGTAGTTGACCCTATGAGAAATCACTCCTAGTCTTAGACTATTCAATTAAGGTATTAGTACCCTAGTCCTATATTAATCAATTAAGGTATTAGTCTAACATATGAGGTAGTAAGAATCGGTTCAGCTTAGAGTGATCGATCGCCGACTCTGGTCGGGAGAAACACAGTACCGTCTCATCATGAAATTGCCAAAAGACTAAATTAAAGTTGTAGTTGACCCTATGAGAACTCACATTTAATTAAGGTATTAGTCTAACATATGAACTCAATTGAATTATATATAAACAAATGTTCAACCTGTTGCAATAGATGTCTTTTCTGTTGGATCAAATCAAATAGATTAGGTAATCTATTGCAACATATTATCCATCTGTTGTAAACTATCAAACAGATTAAGTTATTTGTTGCAACAGATCATGAGTCTGTTGTAAACTATCAAACAGATTAAGTCATGTGTTGCGACAATTACCCATTATTGTAAATTATCAAACAGGCGCTGCCATCTATTGTAGTTGACATTATGAGAACTCACCCCTAGTCCTAGATTAATCAATTAAGGTATTAGTTAAACATATGAGGTAGTAAGAATCGGTTCAGCTCAGAGTGATTGATCGACGACTCTTGTTGGGAGGAACGCAGTCCCGTCTCATCATGCATTTGCCAAAAGACTCAATTGAAGTTGTAGTTGACCCTATGAGAACTCACCCCTAGTCCCATATTATTCAATTAAGGTATTAGTTGAACATACGAGGTAGTAAGAATCAGTTCGTCTCAGAGTGATCGATCGATAACTCTTATCGGGAGGAATGCAGTACCGTCTCATCATGCAATTGTAAAAAAAACTCAATTGAAGTTGTAGTTGACCCTTTGGGCTTATTCATCCATCCCTAATTCCACCTAGATCAATCTAAGTACTATTATTAGTCTTGACATTAAGTTAATGAGAACACATTTCAACTCAGAGTGATCGATCGACGACTCGGGTCGGGATGAACGCAATACTAATACCATGCAAATGCAACGACTCAATTGAATTTGTAGTTGACCCTGTGAGCTCATTCATTCATCCCTCGTTCCACCTAGATCGATGTAGGTACTATTATTAATCTTAATATTAAGTTAATGAGGAGCTCATTCTTTCACCCCTAGTTCATCCTAAATCAATTGCAATGAAATCTGTTGCAACAAACAACTGAGCTGTTGGAGAATTTCAAACAGATAATAATATCTGTTGCAATAAATGACATTTCTTATTTAATTATCAAATAGACATTTGCATATGTTATGATAGATGACTGAGCTGTTGGAAATTTTCAAACAGATATTGATATCTGTTGTAACAGATGACGTTTCTGATTTAGTTATCAAATGACATTTCCATCTGTTGTCACAGATGACTGGGCTGTTGGGATTTCTCAAACAGATATCTAAATCTGTTGTAATAGACGACATATCTGTTTGAAAATCTTTTTGTTTTCTTTTAATTTTAAAGTAAGCTACTGTCCGAGTAGATAAAGTAGTAGTACTACTAAAGGCGGTAAAAATATTTCTTGGATTACTCAAAAATCTCATTGAGTAGTCTTGTCCTGTCTTTTCAATGTCACCCATTTTCTTCCTCGTACCCCTCAAATTATTAGTGAATATTAATTAATGAATATTGAAACCCCTAATACTTCTTCCGTTTCATATTGACTTGGCACTCCCATCAAGAAACTATTAATTAGGGATTTATTTTACTACCAAATTAGCCTTATTAATTATGCTTTGAAAATATAAATTTGGATAAATACACTTTGTTTAGTCATTTAATAGTAAGGGTAGTACATCTAGATATTAGAATTATCTCCTCTCTCCTTTCCTTCGGCCCTAAATGTCTCATCTTTTTTTCTTTCTATCCTCTTTAGGGTTATCACAACCTTTTTTTTCTCTCCTCTTTCTCAAAAATTTTTGTTCGGATCTAAACCGATCGATATCCATATCTTAGATTCCTCAACTGAAATTACTGTTTTGACCCCCTTTTGACATTAAGGTATGATATGATTCACTATTGCTCTTTTATTCTCGTCTTCTTCTTGCAACTTTATTTACATCTTTTTGTTTATTTAATTATCATTTTTCATATCATATTTATTTAATAAATTTGAAGAAACTTTTAATTATTGAATAAACATACCGAGAATTTTTATTATAAGATGCGAAAAAAAGTCATCTGTTGGGAGAAGATTAAAAACCTTGTTGGTAGTATCATTTTTTTTATGTATTTTGTTTGTTTCTTTGTTGTTAATGCTGTTATTGATGTTGTTGGTGGGGTTGGCGTTGTTGGAACTTGTGGTGTGGTGTGGTTTAGACGGTGGGTGCTTGTTAGCTTAAAATAGTGAAGTTCGAACAATCAACACAAGGAGTAAGGGAGAAAAAAATAAAAAGTTTAAAGTGAATAAGAAGAGAAGAGTTGGTTACCAAAATTAAAAAAATATGTGCTGACTGGGAATTGAACTCAAGACTAAAGGAAATAAATAGCCTTAAGCACCTATAAACAACAACTAGGCTAACCAAACAACTCTTACTATGGGTGCTCACTGATTAGATTAAATACATTTTTTTCCTTATTTCCACATACATATATAAAGTTCAATACGAGTTCAGTCTGTGCTCGCGTACCTGGAGGACTCCATGTGGGTCCGTCCCTTGTTGTTGATGGTGTTGGAACATAGGATGTATGCTTTTTTATTATTGATGATGTTGTTGGAACAAATGTTATTGTTTTCTTTGTTGCTGATGTTTTTTATTTGTTGTTTGTAGTTAATGCTGTTGTTGATGTTGCAATAGAGGAGCAACTGATGGAACAAATCAAACCACCAGCAAGGCTGCTATGTATTCTAACAGACTCCATATCTGTTGCATCAGACTCTATATCTGACGCAACAGACTCCACATCTGACGCAAATTATTCGGGATTTAATGTAATATTACTGAAACTATCCGGGATTTATGTATTGTGTGTGTTACTTAAATAAAGCTGGTAACTTTATTAATATGTAAAATAAAAAAAATAGATCTAAATACAACATTTTATTTTTTTGTTGTATTTCTGAAAGAGACAGATTGCTAATCTGTTGCAAAATATATTCCACCTGTCAGATAACTTACAACATATGGACAATCTGTTGCAACGGATGGAAATATCAGTTTACTTTTCCATCAGTTGTGGCGTTTGTTGGAACTTACTAGTCATCTGTTTATTCAATTTCATCGAGAGCAATAGATTTTTCTAAACACTTCTTGGCCAAACTCAATTTTTGTTCTTAGATTGCTTCTTTTTTTTTCTTTGCATCCTTCAAGCTGGCCTCCGAATTCAATTTTTGCCCTCAATCCAATAGCAAAAATTTAGTTTGGTTGAAGGATGCACAGAAAAAATGAGAAGCGATCCAAGAGCAAAAATTAAATTTGGCCAAGAAGTGTTTAGAAAAATCGATTGCTCTCGATGAAATTGAATAAACAGATGACTAACAAGTTGCAATAGACGCCATAGCTGATGGAAAAGCAAATTGATATATCCATCTGTTGCAACAGATTGTCCATATATTGTAAGTTATCTGACAGGTGGAATATATTTTGCAACAGATTATCAATCTTTCTCTTTTGGAAATACAACAAAAAGATAAAATATTGTATTTAGATCCGTTTTTTTCTAATTTACTTATTAATAAAGTCACCAGTTTTATTTAAGTAACACTAACACATACAACACATAAATCCCGAATAGTTTCAGCAATATTACATTAAATTCTAGATAGTTTGCTAATTACATCTTATCCCGAAATTTCAAATTATGATACATGTTAAGCAGTGATACATATATGGACTAGTGATACATATGTATATGTATCACTAGTGTATACATATGTATACAGTAGTGATACATATAACATATGCATCACTAGTAAATATAAATCCGGGATTTTATGTAATTTTGTAAAACATTAAGGGATATTGTGTAATATGGTATCTTAAATATGGGAGGTGTGTAATTTTTCCTTTTAAGGGATATGAACAGTCGTCGCTTTTTGTTTGACTAAGTCCAGTCCCTTCTAATTTAATCATTTTATAAATAAATCCCTCCGGCCTCCTCACTCACTCTCACTCACTCTCGTTCATTCTATTATACTTACAATACTAATATGTCAGATCCAGATTCGTAGAAGACGGTTCATATCGAATCCTTGCAAGAACTTCAAAGGCAGTTTGATGAACTTCAGAGGGATTTGGCCAACTTTCGAGCAAGGCTGAGGATGGCCCTGCTGCTGCCGGATGAAAATTTTCAGGTTGACAATAATAATAGTAATAATAATAATAATAATTATAATAATAATAATAATAATAATTATTATTAGGTTATGTTTTTTCTTTCTTTTAGTGTATTTATTTCCCTTTTTTATATCTGATCTACCTATAAGGGATTCAAAAAAATCCATGTATATGTTTGGTTTGGTTTGGTTTGGTTTGGTTTGGTCGATTTTGAATTTTTAATTCTTATTCAATATTTAATTATCATTCTATTTATTCCCTATTCTCAACATGTCAGCGGTTGGAGTTAGGGATACGGTCATGATGAGAAATTCTCCTAAATGGTTCGTTATAGTAAGGAACTAAATTATATTATAATCGTAAAAGAAAGATTATTTAATTTTAAAAAAGTCACAACATTAGATTAATTTAATTAAGATATATATATGATGATATGATTTTTAAGAAAAAAGTTAATGAATAGCCGTGACTGTACCTTTTGTCTAAACACAGTCAACAAACAAACAAAAATAAAAAACGCTTCTGATGCATCAAATTCCTCATGTGTTACAACTTATGAATCAGTTAGAAGAAATAAAAAAAGCTCCTTAAACAAATGGTCGATTTATAGCAACAGATGGGATATCTGTTGAAACAGATGGGTTATCTGATGCAACAGATATACAATCTGTTGCCATAACTCAATTAATAAAAATGGTTATTAAAGAAATAGAACAGTTATTAAAAACCAGGTGTATTCAAATTTTAAATTGAGAAAAAGGTTATTTAAATTTAATAAGCTAAAAAGTCATGACTTGTCACAATAATAAAAAACTCACCACCATCTTGATTTAATTAAGTTATTTCTTTCACAGAAAAGAATAAGGAAATAAATGATAAACACAATTTAAACGGTAAAAAACTCACCGGAAATAGTCTTGTTTTTAAATCTTCTTTATTAATTTAATAATTAAAAAGTCAAAAAATTTGGATGTCATGAAGATAATTTATTTTTTTAAAAAAATATATATATTATATGTTGCAACAGATGAATTATCTGATGCAACAGGTTAACTATTTGTTGCAACAGATGATATATCTGTTGTAACAAATGATTTATCTGATGCAACAGATATATAATCTGTTGTCCAACTCAATGTAAAAAAAATGGTTCCTGAAGATAACTAATTATTAATAATAATAAAGCTGAAAAGTCATGACTTATCATAATATTGATTAATTTAATTAAGTCATAACTTTTTACAGTAATCAAGAATGTCATTAATAAATGGAGGTGAACAGTTGTGCCTTTAAATCTGGTTTATTAATTTATATAATTAAAAAGTCAGAAAATTTGAATGTCATGAAGATAATTTATTTTTTTTTAAAAAATATAAATATTATATGTTGCAACAGATATATTATCTAATGCAATAGGTTATCTATTTGTTGCAAATCATGATATATCTGTTGTAACAGATGATTTATCTGATGCAACAGATATATTATCTGTTGTCCAAAATAGTGTAAAAAAATAGTTCCTGAAAAGAACTAATTATTAATAATAATAAAGTTGAAAAGTTATGACTTATCATACTATTGATTAATTTAATTAAGTCATAACTTTTTACAGTAATCAAGAATGTCATTAATAAATGGAGGTGAACAGTTGCAATTTTTTGTCTAACTCTTTCAAGTTCAATCCTCTAGAAATAGGTCCCTCCTTACTCAATCGTTCGTTCTACTACACACTATTTATTCCTCGCTCTTGTTATACCTTCAACTACTTTCTCTTCAAGGACTTGATAGTTTTTTCCTGTGCCTGGTAAGTTTTTTTCTTGATTTTTGTGTAAATATATGTTGTATTACATTACATTCGAATTCTTTCTTTTCTTTACTTTTGTGTTTACGTGTGTGTTTTATCAACTTATGCATTTTTTAGATATGGCTGATCCCGTGTGGGATGTCGCTATTTTACGAGACTCCATGAGGGAACTGCAGAAGGAGGTTCATGACCTGCATTGGGAGTTGCCCGCCGTCAGAGTAAGGATGCTGCGGGAGATCCGCAGGCTGCGGAGGGCGCTGCTGCTGCCCTTTGAAGATTGGCCGGCTGGCCATACAAATAATAATGATGATAATAATAATTAAGCTTTTTTTTCTATTATCTATGTATTCTTTTTGTTTGTTTTATAAAAAATTATGTTTGATGCACTTGACTTTTTATTTCTTATTTAATTTTTGTGTTGTCTATTTCTATTTCTTAACGAATGACATGTCTACAATTAAGGAATAATTTGATTCCAGTATCAATAGCAAAAACATATGAGTTATCTGTTAGGTTTTGTGTGTGTCAGGAGCTATATCTGAATTTTGTTGTTCGTAACATATTAGTATTATGATAAAATAAATTATTTATCTTTTGAAACAAATTAGTAATCTGGTGCAACAGAATACCCATATATTCGATTCATATTATGGACACCTAAAACCCTTAAACATGAATCCACCCAACATGAGTCTACTGTTACAACAGAATATTTATCTGTTGCCGCAGATAATGGATCTGTTTAAACTGATTGCTCTTGTATTGCATTCATGTTCGCGTGCAAGCTATTGTTGAAAAAACAACACACTAGCAGTTACCCAGATTCAACTAAAAAACATAATCTGACTTACCAAAGTCTCCTCTCAAGTAAATTCCAAAGCTGAAAGTGATTTACGAAACAAAATTTGATATAAGAATTTGGTCAAAGAGCAACAGTTGGGGTAACAACAACAACAACAACAACAATGGTCAACAAGAAGAATATGAAAATGATAATGAAGTATAAGATGATGATAATGAATCAGAAGATGATGAATAAAGCAACAACAACAATGAACAACAAATATCGCGAAGAGAGAAATTAACAACGGATGAGGAGAGAGAAAAAAATACTTTTTTTTCCTTCGTTCCCCGTTATATATTAACTAACATTTGGATCAAAGTGTAAATTTTAAAACTTGTGGATTATTTTGAAATTTTCAAACCTTTCTTAAACCATAATTAAGTAATTTTCACCTCTACCCAATTATTAAGACTTGTGTCACCTACACCTCATTTTAAAACTCTTTTGTCACCTTTGGCCCAAACCCCCTACTCTGTAACACTTGAGGCAACCAAGATTGTATTTAAATTTCTTATATCTATGTATGGTTAATTTAAATATATTTTTACTTTTTTAAAATTACTTAATCATGTACAAAATTTCCATACACGAGTCCTCATCAGAAAAAAAAAAAGGTAAGTAATTTACCAAATGATTTCCGTTAGCATCAAATCTATTATTGCTACGAAATTGAATGGTAATTCACTAAAAAGAACTATTATCCTCTAGGCTGTAATGTATATATCTAGTTCTACCCTCAGTTCACTTTTATTTGTTTATTTTGAACTTTAGAAATAATAATACAAATTAATATGTTTTTGTTACCATAATTGCCATAATGTATAATCTTAGGTCTTGAAAAATGATTTGAGGAATAAGTAATTATTATTAACGATAAATCATAAAAAAATTATTTTTGCTAAAAATAACAAGTAAAAATGAAAATATACAGTAACAAGTAAAAGTCAACCGCATAAAGTTCAATTATGACCAAATTATTTCCTTAATTTTTCACTATAAGGCCTCCTCCATTAGTCAATTAATTCCTTAAAAAGTAGGAGAAAAAGAAGAACCTCAGTTGCTTGTTAGGCCATGATTTCAAATAATACCCAATAACATCATTACTTGCATCACCGAATATTTATTAATTCATTAAGATATCCAAGTATTACATCTTCTGGTCGTTTTCTATTTCTACCTTTTTAAAAAAATGATTTAGGTTCAAAGTCGGGAATCAAAATGTCGTACTCATAAGTGCCACGGCAAAAACTGTGTGCGCCTTTGTGTTTGGCGTTAGGTAAGGGAAGAATATAGAGCTCTTGTCGAGTAGGGTGTGTTTGGTATGAAAAATATTTTAAAAACTAAGTGATTTTCTTATTTACTTTTGTATTCAGTAAGTAAGTAAAAATAAAATAAAAATTTTAAGAGCATTTATATGTAATGTAATCGTAAAATACTATGAAAATGAAGCCGAGGGTACTGGTTAGAGGATGAGAAGGGGCGTGAGACAATTTATAATTGTGAGAAATGCTTTTATGAAACTTATTTTCCCTACTTCACTAAATTATTTTTGAATGTTAATAAATTTGTTTACCACGCTTCCACTTGGAAAATTATTTTTTCTTTTTAATAACTTTTTTGCTAAAGCAAATGTTATATTTCAAAATACCAAACATGGAAAATCTGAAAACCAAACACACCCATGATCAGTTTTAATATTTTTTTTTGGCAAGAAATACTTCACTCCTTAAGTGAATTTACTTAACGAGAATTTAAATTGATCTAGATCAACGAGTTATGAATACCGCATAACAAAATTAAAAAGGATAGTAAAAAGATTATCTCTTTTGGAATTAATTTCATGATCCATTTAAAAAAAAAAAACACAATTTTAGAAGTCTTATAAGCACCAGATTATTCGAGAGATAAAGTTGGAAGATGTTAATTGAATAAAATTTCTTCAAAATAATATGATAAAATGAAATAAGTTATGACCTTCCTTCAAAGAAAATTTCCGAAAATGTTTAACCAACGCTTAGGGTTTTCCTATATTTCCCTTGAAAGAAACTTTGTTCAATAGGATGGAGCAAGCTTTAGGTAGTATGGTAACTTAAGCTTTTAATTCCTTAGAAGGAAATTCCTCAAGGTCTTAAAATTTTGGGGTACTCTTCTCTTGTTATTAAATCAAGAAATTTGATGATTTTACAAGACTTTCTTTTGGTTGTTTTATTGATCACTCAGGTGATTCGGGTGAGGACGGTGGGAGGAGACTCAGGGCTGTTTTCGATCGAGACAGGGTTACATCGTGGATCGACTCTTAGCCCGTTTCTATTTGCGTTGGTGATGGACGTGTTGGCGCGGAGTATTCAAGGTGAGGTGCCTTGGTGTATGTTATTTGCGAATGATGTAGTGCTGATTGATGAGACGCGGGAGGGTGTGAATGAAAGACTGGAGGTTTGGAGGCAAATCCTTGAATCTAAGGGGTTCAGGTTGAGTAGGTCCAAGACAAAGTATATGGAATGCAAGTTTAGTGACTCGAGTCAGGAGGATGATGTGGTGGTGAGGTTGGATTCTCAGGATATTTGTAAGAGGGATAATTTTAAGTAGCCGTTTGGCCATGAAAACTAAAATTTTCCGGAGTTGGAGTTGAAATTAGAGTTGGAGTTGTGTTTGGCCATGTCTTTTTTGATTTTTTTTTTTGACTTTTGAAAAAACTTTTTTAAATATGATTTTATGCCCTAACTTTTACAAACTATCAAAATCACCCAACTAAAATTTACCTACTAATGGAAAAAGAACACAATTAGCCACTATTATAAAAATAATTACATATACATGGCCATATTTAATGAATTTCAATTATGACATATATAATATTTACATTAATAGCCGTTTTATCATATTTGAAAATTTTAAATATGGATGTTATAATAACAGATCACTACTTCTTGTTTTTTAGATAACAAATATTATCTTTCAAACAAATTTATTTTTTTAAGATTTTATTTAATTTATTTCCTTCATTTTTCGTTCCTAAAAAATAGGAAATGATGAGTTGTTTAAATTTTAGGGTGCCGCTAATTTATTTCTTTAATTTTCTTATACATGAAAGATTTTACTGTATGTGAATAAATTATTTCTATGTAAAGCATGCTTTGCATATTTATGGTATTTTATATCATATACCATAAATATATAAATATGCTTAGTATGTTTCTTTATACTTTGTATTTTTATATATGTGTGTATATGGTATATACATGATATAAACTTCATATTTAACATACTTTGTATATTTATATTATAAATATGCTTAGTATGTTTCTTAATACTTTGTATATTTATATATGCGTGTATATGGTATATACATGGTATAAACTTTATATATAACATACTTTGTATATTTCTATTATAAATATAATACTTTATATATTTATGGGTATAAATATAATACTTTATATATTTATGGGTATAAATATAAATTAACAGTAAAATAATATCTTAAATAAGGGATAAAAATAATGATGAGAGAGAAAAAGAGATATATATTAATTAGGATAGCATTAAGTTTGAAATTATAATTATCTTATTCTTTAAAACTGTTATATATGTAATTGAAAAAGTAATGTTATAAGAAGAGTTTTATGTAAAAATTTAAAAGATTGGGGGTATATGTAATAATAATAAAAGTTGGAATTGGGGTTGAAAAATTATGAAAACAACAAAAACCTGTTTTCCCTTTTCAGAAAATTTTTTCGAAATTATTTTCCGAATTTTCATGGCCAAACACCACAATTTTCAACTTTGGAAAATTTTTTTGAAAAAAAGAGAAAAATTTCCATGGCCCAATGGACCCTAAGTATCTTGGGTCTATGATTCAGGGGAATGACGAGATTGATGAGGATGTCTCTAAACATATTGGAGCAGGTTAAATGAAGTGGAGGCTCGCCTCAGGAGTGTTGTGCAATAAGAAGGTGCCCCTTAAGCTTAAAGGCAAATTCTATGGAGTGACAGTCCGCCCGGCCATGCTGTATGGAGCAGAGTGTTGGCCAGTCAAGAACTCCCACATTCAACGATTGAAGGTGACAGAATGAGAATGTTGCGTTGGATGTGTGGACTTACTAGAAGGGATATAGTTAGGAATGAGACTATCGGAGAGAAGATGGGAGTGGCTTCAGTGGAGGACAGGATGCGAGAAGAAAAACTGAGATGGTTTGGGCATGTGATGAGGAGGGGCACGGATGCTCCAGTTTGTAGGTATGAGAGTCTAGCTTTGGATGGATTTAGGAGGAGTAGAGGTAGGCCGAAGAAATACTGGAGGGAGGTGATTAGACATGACATGGAGCAACTACAACTTATTGAGGACATGACCCTAAATAGGAAGGTGTGGAGGTCATGGATAAGGGCAGAAGGCTAGTGTGAGTGTGTGGGTTGTAGCAAGGTGTTAGGAGAGCTTTTGTGCAGCCGGGTTAGTAATCCTAGGACTGTGTCCTTTAGAAGGAGCCTCCAGTTAGGAGAGTTTAGGTGTAGTGAGTGTCTTTGGTTTGTGAGTGTATGTTACTACAAGGTGGGTGTCCTATCTCTTATTTCGAATTGCTCGTATTTTTATTATTTCGTATTTCTTTGATATATATTTTATTATTTCTTATTCCTTATTTTTGTTATGCCATCCATCCTACTTCATGTTTCACTACGACTTGTGTATTATTCTCTATTCTGAGCTGGGGTCTATCAGAAACAACCTTTCTATTTCTTCGGAGGTAGTGGTATGGACTGCGTACATTTTACCATCCCCAGACCTCACTTTGTGGGAATATACTGATTTTATTGTTGTTGTTTTATTTATCACTCCATTAGTAGTTACAATATTAGAAACTCACTTTTTTATTATAGAAAATAAAAATAAAAAAGAACAATGATTTTATAAGATACTAATATAATAAGTTGTGTGACCTTAAGAAATCAACACCAAGAATATAGTGACATTTTTTGTTTTGTTTTTTATCTTGTATCTTTTGTATACAGGTGAAAGCAATGGCTGATTTCTTATTTTTCATAAGTGGGTTCAATCAGAAATAATTATAACCAATAGTATAACTAGTATTCGACACAATGAGCTAGATTTGGTGTTTTTTTTTGTTATTTTTTGTTACAATAAACGCTAATTTTTTTGTTATTTTTTGTTACAATAAACACCAACAAAAAGGTGGAAACAATAATAAAATAAAAGGAACAACAAATTATCTATTTCTATTTTTTAACAGTTAAATTATTTTGAATTTTAAAAAAAATCAATTCGACCAATTTATTTTTTAAAGCTCTTTGATTTTAACAAAATGTAGATTTTTTATTGTTTACAAGTACTCCTAAAAAGTTGTTATTTTCAAATAGAAGACAACCAAAAAAGTTAAACAATTGAACTAAATTAAAATAATCAAGAAAATATAGTTATTTATTAATCTAGAAGTTTCAATATAAAACAAATAATAATTTTTAACATAATATAAATTAAACTACGAACTATAAGAAATTTATACAAGTATAATTGCATATTTTAGCATTCTATGAAAGAGAAATTAAAATTCACTTTTGAGAGTTTTAATTGTGAAATTGATAAAAAGTGTTTTTATTTTCAAAGTAAAAAGCGATATTTAAAAAATGAGAGCTGTATTTGGTCATGAATACAAATTAGAATTGTTTTTAATTTTTTCTATGAGTGATATGGAGTGCAAAAAAAAGTTAAAAAATATTTTTGATATTTTTCAAATCTCGATATTCAAATTGATTTTTCAAAATTTTTAAAATTTTATGACACATAATTTCTGAAATTAATTTTATTTGTAAAATGTAAAATTATTCGTGGTGAAATGGCCACTTATTTCTTTTAAACTATGGCAAATTTGAAAAGAAGCAAAACATTAATTATTTTAAGCAAAAATAAAATAAAATAATACTATTCTAAATTTAGAAGGCACTTGT
The DNA here is from genome assembly GCF_002878395.1 of Capsicum annuum. NCBI lineage: Eukaryota > Viridiplantae > Streptophyta > Magnoliopsida > Solanales > Solanaceae > Capsicum > Capsicum annuum. Next base: position 38,802,327 of record NC_061119.1, on the reverse strand, counting down.
TGGGGGTCAAAGCACACAATTTTACTTTGTCCAATCATAACAATAGACCAAAAAAAACAGTAGTGAAGAGGATTCAAAATGAACCCACTTGACCGCCTGAGCAAAGAAAGTAATTGTGTTAAGTGGATTCAAATTATTTATTTAGTTCATTACACTGTCATAAAAATTAATACATCTTATCTACACAGTATAGTTTTTTGATAAAATGAATTTAACTGAAGTCACTGAACTAAGGGGCCGCCCATTGGTGGAAGGGCGAACAAGACTTGTTATTTAACACACACATATATATATATATATATATATATATATATATATATAAAAGTGGATTTTTTGGTGACTACGAAGGGCATTTAAGTCATTTCTCTGAAGGGAATTTCCGTAAATCACAAAATTTATTGTGTCTGCCCACTTCCATTTGTGAGCACTTTCAGCCATTCATCCGTGAGTAGGGGTGCACATTCGATTTGTTCGATTTGATTGTTGAATTTCGGTTTGATTTTTCGATTTTCGAATTGACGAAAATGAAAATCATAACCAAACCAAAATTATTTTGGTTTGGTTTGATTTTTACAAATTCGGTTCGATTATTTCAAATTTTTATTTTGGTTTTAAAAATTAAAGTGGTGAATATTTAAAATTGGTGATTTTTCTAAAAAAAATAATCTTTTTTTTCAAACCTATTTTTCATTCCCAAATATAATTAATTCAACATGCATGAAATCTTCAGTACTACTGTTTTTGATCAATTTGTTCTATAAGCCGACTAACACTTAAAATCTTCAGATTGGTTATAGAAAAAAAATAATGATTATATTTAACCTTAGTTTCCTTTCAATTTTTGAGCAAAATGATGTTAGAAGACCTTTTGAGTTTACTGAAACTATACAAGATTTCCATACATGTTATAGATTTAGTACCCCTCAGGCTCAGTAATGTTGGTACCTCATTGTCACAGAGACAACATTCTGGGAAAGGGAAATCATCAGTAGTACCATCGTACCATATAAAGATGATCAAAAAAATAGTGATCGTTCTATAGTTAGCACATGGTCATGCAACCCCATTTTTTGAATTTACCAAAAAGCTCTTCAAACACAACTTCCATATCTATCTTTGTTCTACTTCTGCTGTCTTTAATTTCCTCAAACAAACCCAAGAAAATTATTACTTATCATCAAACAACACAAGTAGTATCGAATTCATAGAACTTCACTTGCCATCGATGCCCAAACTTCCTTCACACCACCATAGCACCAAAGGACTTCCTCACCAGCTCTATTCAACCCTTCTTAACGCCTTTCAAATGTTCGGTGAAAGCTTTACCAAAATCGTCGATGATCTCAGCCCCAATTTGATCATATATGATTCCAAAATGCTTAAGAACCAAGCTAAAGATATTTTATTGCTTATAGGGTAAAGATAAGCAAAAATCAAATCCTTTACAATGGGGGAGAGGGTGCCTATTATAGGGTACAGAGTTTGCCTTTCGGCCAATAGGATAATACTCAAACATCAACAAAGACTTGAACTCAAACATCAATAAAAACTTGAATCAAAATATCAGACTACTCAACACTTTGCTCATTCTTCTTCATCAAGCAAAGCTTCTGAAGTTCCTCAACAACTTCTTCTTCAATATCATTTTTGTCCTTTTTCCTTATTTTCTCACTCAATTCTCCAGATTTCACCCTCAATTCTTCTCCCTTCTTCTCCAATATAACGTTTCTTATGGCTTTCACGATCTTCTCTCTTTCCAACCTTAAGTTTTCTTTTGTCCCAACCTCCAAAGCTATGCCAAGCTCAAGTGGTCCAACACCTAAAATCTTCTTATTTGTTATAGAGGATAAGTACTGCATATATTTAGCCTCAGTTTCCTTTCAATTGTTAAGCAAAAGGATGTTAGAAGACTTCTAGAGAGTATTAAAACATAAAAATATTTCGATAAATGTTATGATGATGCACTTGTAACTCCATAATTAACAACAACAATATTTCTTGATAACGCGATATCTAGAGCCTACGTCTGAAAGAAATTGTCTATGATCAAATCAGATTTGTAACAGTCTTGTGTTTAATTATGGTAGTATGAGATCTTTGCTCTGTATAAATTATTTGTTAGTATGTGACAACTTTAGGCATCATTTATTTTTGGCATTCTTAACTCTACCTGCTAATGATCCCTTTCATCCTTTTCTTAATTATATGATAGCACCATGACTTGTTTATTTATGGTAAATTTGAGCTTATTTTACACTTGATTGATTCAACAATTAATTTAATGAAAATAATTTGCCTTGATTAATGTTGAAAATGTACTCTCTTCCTTTTATCATGTGATTGACTACCACCCCACTAATTAGGAGTCCTCACAATTGAGATTGGACTTGGATACTCTCAAGGAGAGTTTTTATCATTACTTTCCCTTACTTACATAATATTTTATTCTCATATTGGGTGCAACTGAAATTTTCTCACCTGTTCGTATCACTTTTCACTCTTTACTAATTGTTCACAAGCTCTTATTTGGTGCTGCTCAAAGTCTGATTTTTGATTTCTCTTATTACTTTTGCTATTAATTACTTAGTTACCTTAATGAAACATTCAAATTTTTTGTGGGTTAGTTCTATGAAATTTTAAATCCTGCATTATTTAATATAGTTAGGAAAATCAAATGCCTTAAGCATTTAATGAAAAACATCTAGGTGTCTTCTCTTAAATTATGGATGGTTTCTTTTGATCTTATGTTATATGACCTGCTACATATCATATAAATCTGTTGGTCAACCTGACGAAGAAATAGGAATACAAAACTAAATGAATTCTGGAAAATTAGCAGACCAAACATGATAAGCTGTTCTGAGCTCTTCTTGACTGCAACACAGTTGGGGAGCTGTTTCTGAAAAGCTAAAGAATTCTGAACTAGGAATATCTTGCCAATATAAACATATCCTTGTGAAGGACTTTATGACAAGGGTTTAATTCAAAATAATGATAAAAACAACTACATCTAACATTACAGACATGTTGAGGAAGCCATAACAAATATTTACTCCAATTTGAGAGGTCCAGTCCTGAATTTTTCTGCTAGGGAATGTAGAGAAAGGTTGGATTAGCACTTAACAGGAAAAGTAAAAAAATCTCTAGACGCATTAGCAAATAAAAGAAGAATTACATCCTCTGTGAACATCAATAATTATTATTTCAAAATAAAAAATAATTTGAATTGATAGAAGTTTTTATGTCTTGTTTAAAGTTGATACAAATAAGAGAAACTACAAATGCCTAACTTTCAGTTTGTACCGAATGTTAACTCACTACTGTTCAATTTTTGTCATTTTATTCTAGCTATCAGTTTGTAGCCGTTTGTGCCGTGCAGGTTGTTGTTCTTATATGTGATCGACCATCTCCACTTTGGTAAGTCTCACACTTCTTGATGCTTTAATCTTTCTTTCACTTTGCCATAAATTGTGTCATGTTACACTCATCTTACCACATACATATTTCACTGGTGCATAACTTTGTCGTACTTTATTTTTAATCCTATTGTGTAAGCAAATACTTTCTTTGTAGGAATTAAAAGAAATCCCAAGGAAAACTAAATAACTAAAAGATTGTAGAGTCAAATGTCTAATATAAAAAGAATAAAGACTGATACCCAAATGGAGAGAAATCTTCGACGTCGTACTGCTTATGAAGAAATACATCTGAACAAAAAATAGCACTTCTCGAACGACGAAGAGTACAATATGCTGCCAAAAAGCAAACTAACTTGGAAAATTCTATTGCTGCGATTTCTAAGGAGTCATCTTCTTCTTTAGAGCCCTGCAACATCATTCTTCCTCAACATACTCTATACACGAGGGATAAACCTACTACTTCCAAAAATGGTTAGTTAAATCAAGTTTCACTTTCATTTTTTCACTGTCATTTTTTCAACTCTTACAAATGTAAAATGTTGCAGGACACATTATAACACAAATAGGTTGCTGGAATATTCACCAACTATCCTGCTCTCCTGCTCTTCTAAAAAATATTTCAAACTGTAAATTTTGTGCAGCCAAAAGATTTCAATATGAAACTCCAACCTTCTGTTGTAATAATGGTTCTATAAAATTAACTTCCCATCAACTACTTCCTACATTAAGACATCTTTATTATGACGACTCTAATGAAGTCAAATATTTTCGGACTCACATTAGAACATACAATAATATGTTTGCCTTTACTTCACTTGGTGTAAAGTATGATAAAGAGTTAGCAAATAGGACTAAAGGTATTTACACATTTAAGGTGCAAAGGCAACTGTACCATTTCTTACCTAGCTTCACTGCTGCAGATAACAAAGCAAAAAATTTTACAACTCTATTTCTATGATAATGAGAATGATAGAGTAAATAAAATGTCCTTCTATGAAAAAATTAGACAAATCTCTTATTGAAAACTTGATAGATATTTTATGAATTAATCCATACTCACAATTTTTGAAATCTTTAACACATATTCTAGATTTATCTAATTTCTACATTGCACTTAAATGTGATTCTACCTTGGATCAACGAACATATAACTTGCCAACTGTATCACAAGTAGCAGCTATATGAATTGATGAAGAATTAACCAGTCTTATTTCCACACCACATATTCGTGTTCTCACCCATACTAAGGATAGCCAATTAGTTCACTATTACTATGGTTGTTACGAATCCTTACAATATCCTCTGTTATTTTCATATGATGAAAATGGATGGCATTGTGGATACAAAAGATTTTACAACCAAATAATTCTTCAAGAAATCGTTATTCCCGCAAACATGAACAACTTTCAAGTGTCACAAACATGACTTCTATTAATGGATTCCTTAATATTGAAGAGGGAATTTTACAAAAAGAACGACAAAAAAAGAATACTGTTTCCTGCCGTGAATATTTTTGTTACAAACTTCAAATTAGTGATAATAAAGAAAATCATACTTTACATTCGGAAAGATTATTCCAACAATATTCAGTAGATCAATATATAAAACTTGAAACACAAAGATTAAATTTTATTTTATTCAATCATGATTTATTTTGAACTGAAATATTAGCCGGGCTTATTGATCTACAAATACTAGGAGAAAGAGAAGTTTCAAATATTGACCGAAAAATATTCTTTCCTGTTAGCTTTACAGGGGGTCCACGAGATATGCGATGTAGATACATGGACGCCATTGCATTAGTACAACATTTTGAAAAATCGAATCTCTTCTTAACAATGACATATAATCCTTCATGGCCTGAAATAGAACATCTATTGCTAACGACTGATGAAATATAACATAGACCCGATTTAATAAGTCGAGTATTTAAAGCAAAAGTAGAAGAATTAAAGTCAGATATTGTTAAAACAAAAATATTTTAAAAAGTTGCTGCTTATATGTAGTTGTAACATTTATTTAGAAGAAAACATAGTTGTAACTGAAGAAGATTTATTGCTATATAAGAAACCAAAAAAAAGAACAACATGCTGCTTACAATGCCATTCTTAATAAATATTCTCAAACAAACCGGGAGCTTTTTATATTGATGGACCAGGAGGAACTGGAAAAACTTTTTTATACCGAGCTTTACTAGCTACTGTAAGATAGAAAGGACTTATTGCTTTAGCTACAACAACTTCTGGTGTTGCAGCTTCTGTTCTTCCAGGAGGATGAACTACTCACTCACGCTTTAAACTTCCTATCAACATAGGCGAAAACTACAACTGTAATATAAGTAAACAAAGTTCACTTGCTTTTTTAATTCAAGATACCAAGTTAATAGTATGGGATGAAGTATCAATGACAACAAAAAAACTTGTAGAAACTTTTGATTTATTACTAAGAGATCTTATGAGTATAAATATACCTTTTGGTGAAAAAGTCATCATTTTTTGAGGTGATTTTAGACAAACATTACCAGTTGTAAAAAGTGGAGTAAAAGAACATTTCATTCGTGAATGTTTATTGAACTCAAATATCTGGAATTATCTACAAAGATTTCGGCTGACAGAAAATATGCATGCACGAGAAGATCCTACATTCTGTGAATATTTACTTAGAATTGGTGATGGAAAAGAACAAGTTAATGACCGTAACAAAATTGAGATTCCGGAATCCTTTCTTATTCCTTTTACAAATGATAAGGAATCATTAAACAATTTATTCAAAAGTATTTACCCCAACTTAAACATGACCATGATTGATACATCTAATATAACATCACGTGTTATCTTAAAAACCAAAAATAATTTTGTAAATGAAATTAATTAACTATTCATAGATCAATTCCTTGGTAATGCCGTGACATTCGTTGGTATTGATGAAACTGTAGATCCAAAATACCAAAGCGAGTTTGAAGATTTCTTACATACTTTGAATCCTACAGGACTACCTCCTTATAAGTTAGTTCTAAAGCAAAATTGCCCAGTTAATTACTACGCAATTTAAATCCTTCAGAAGGTTTATGTAATGGTACTAGATTAATTTGTATTGATTTCAAAACTCATATTATAAGTGCTAAAATTGCAAGTGGAGATTTCAAAGGCAAACATGTTTTCATTCTCCACATACCTTTATTATCACCACAAGACGAAAAAGCACCAATTCAATTCAAGAGAACACAATTTCCCATTCGATTATGTTTTGCTATGACTATAAACAAAGCTCAAGGTCAAACACTAGATTTTGTTGGAATTTATTTACGTGAACCTGTATTTTCATATGGCCAACTTTATGTTGCTTTATCAAGAGCAAAAAGCTCAAACTGTGTAAAAATGATAATACGACCAACAACATCAGATGATCCCGATGATCATTCTACTTACAATATAGTATATAATGAAATCATTAACAAGGCATTCTCTTAAAAATACTTTTCACTGCCGAAGTAGGGGTAAGATTTGCATACGCTCTATCCTCCCAAACCTCGGTTATGGAACACCTTTGTTGTTCTATTAAAATTACTGCAGCCGTGTTACTATACTATGTACACTAATTCTGATCAAAATACTTGTACAATTAGTTACATTGGAAGAATTACATTAGATAATTACATAAAGGATTAGGAAATAAAAGAGGAATTACACCGTCTGCTAACTTCAATAATTGTTATTTCAAGATAAAAGATGAGTCCTCTTTTGAATGCTATGCTTTATTTTCCTTGTTACTTTCTATGTTCTCGTCGTTATCCTATCTCTGTTGCATTATTTTCCTAGGCTAACCAGAAATAATAACTTGAGCTTCAATGAGCATATCTTCTTCAACTTGCCTTAATTTTGGTATTTGTGGTTTCATATTTTATGATTTAGCAATATTATGTTATTTTCTTGTATTGTTGAACTTTGTTTGATCTTATAACCTGTAATCAATCAATAATAATTTTTATATTTTTTATTTTTTGAAAAGGACGGGGTTTTTAGAAGATAGCTTGCACTCTGAGTTGTTAAATGATTGGGTTTCAAATGGAACAACAGTTGTTCGAATTTCAATTCTAGCCTATTGTTTCTCTTTAGGTTTATCACACTTAACAGGAAAGTTAAATATAGTTAGATCACTAGAAAAAGCTCTTCTTTTTTCTATAGACAAAGATAATATGCATGACCAATCCATCTAAGGCTGTAATTTGTACCATGGGTTGGTAACTGCTAAAAGTCACCTCTGAAAGTTTCTTGAGCAGCTGCCTGTTCAAGTTCATTGATTATTTACAGTCAGATTAGGCTAAAAGTGTGTGTGTTATGTTGAAATTTAGCTGGGCAAAATAGGAATCGAGTTAAACAAAAGAGGAGTTATAGTCCAACCTGTTGAAGTTTATGTGTGGTTTAAAAAGATGAGTTATAGTCCAACCTGTTGAAGTTTATGTGTGGTTCAAAAAGATTAGTTATAGTCCAACCTGTTGAAGGTTTATGTGTTGTTTAACCTTTGAACATTGTGATGTTGATTCTTGACAAACCAGTGCTCAAGTTCTTTCCTGGTTCTGCCTCAATGGGCTCTGTTATTTAGTAGTCCTTGATATAACTCTCCCAACTAATATTCATGACAACTAACAATATAAAAGGATAATAGATCCTTGTGAAGTATTAGTTAGAAAAAATGATCATCTTGATTGTTTACCAGCATTGAATCTCATTTCTCCTTGTAAATTAAGAGGATAAACATTAGTTGAAGAATATCCTCAAAAACTTGAATAGTCCGTTTCGACTGCCTATCGATCTGAGGATGAAAGGTTGTACTATAATCCACCTAAGTAACCAACTCCTCCTAAAAAGCTATTCAAAAGCTCAAAGTGAATACTGAACCCCATTCTGAAATGATAGAATAGGCACTCCATGCAAAAGGACTATCTTACGTACATAGATATGAGCTAACCTCTCCAGACTGCTGAATTGTTGGTTGTGTTGCGCATCATCATATAAGGTGTTGTTGTTGATGTATGACAATAATGAGGTTTTTGATATATATTATGTAGGACTCCTTATAAATACTTTCTGTATGAAAGTGCAATTGAATAAACTTCAACTCAGAGAAGAAAATTATTCAAAAGGCCAAATTTAAGATATTGGAATATTGCTCGACTTCTTTCCCCTACATTTCCCTTGTTACTTATTTGTCATTTTTCTTTATCTCTTCTCCAGACTGCTGAATTGTTGGTTGTGTTTCGCATCATCATATAAGGTGTTGTTGTTGATGTATGATAATAATGAGTTTTTTGATATATATTATGTAGGAACTCCTTGTAAATAGTTTTTAGAGCGTAGAGAACACATATTCACAGCTGCAGTTATCTCTACCAGCAGCCAACCATTCAAATTGCTCTATTTTCGGTTAGCACTTATTCTAACTATGCTATGTAGTTGATCTAACCTATCATGTAATTGTACGCTACAAAATTAGTTGTGCATGTCTGCAAGAAAGACCTAGAAAAGAATGTAATCATCTTAGGATAGTAGCAGTTGTGGTTTTATTGATAGATAACTATAATTTTTTTTATGGTAGGTGTAAGTGTGTAATCTATTATTTGTATTCCTTTGTAAGCTGCTTGTGTTGATACTCCCAAGGTCCTATGTGTGAGGGATGTTCTTGTTCTCTTTTTCCCCCTTGTTTTCTTTGTTCTTAACTATCTTCTTGAGTATAATCTGAGCATCCCAATATCAAACAACCCATATTATTTCATTTGTGATTCATATAGTTGAGCTTGACTAGATTGGAAAATGTGGGATAGTTGAATGATTCATTTATAGTTTTTATTTTTTAAAAAGGAGGGGGTATTTAGAAGATAACTTGCACTCTGTGTTGTTAAATGATTGGTTTTCAAATGGAACACCAGTTGTTCCAATTTTAATTCTAGTCTGTTGTTTCTCTTTAGGTTTATCACACTTAACAGGAAAGTTCAATATAGTTAGATCACTAGAAAAAGCCCTTCTTTTTTCTATAGACAAAGATAATATGCATGACCAATCTATCTAAGGCCTTAGTTTGTACCATGGGTTGGTTACTGGTTAAAGTCATCTCTGAAAATTTCTTGAGCAGCTGCCTGTTCAAGTTCATTGATTATTTACAGTCAGATTAGGCTAAAAGTGTGTGTGTTATGTTGAAATTTAGCTGGGCGAAATAGGAATCGAGTTAAATAAAAAGATAAGTTATAGTCCAACCTGTTGAAGTTTATGTGTGGTTCAAAGGTTGGGTTTTGAATGTATAAAATAATTAATGTGTCAAGTTGTCCAGCTCAACTACAATTTACTAATTATATGTTTTGATACATTTTGGTTCATTTCTAATGCTACAGAATATAACAACAAATTTCAACCTTTGAACATTATGATGTTGGTTCTTAACAAACCAGTACTCCCGCTCTTTCCTGGTTCTGCCTCAATGGGCTCTGTTATTTAGTATTCCCTGATATAACTCTCCAAACTAATATTCATGACAACTGAAAATATAAAGAGATAATAGATCTTTGTGAAGTATTAGTTAGAAAAATCGATCATCTTGATTGTTTACCATCATTGAATCTCATTTCTCCTTGTAAATTGAGAGGATAAACATTAGTTGAATGCAGCGCTGTACTGTCCTTTAAGATGCAAATTGATAGTTTTTTGTCCTTTTTCGTCACAGCTTCAAGATACTAAGGCACCTTTCGGAGAGACTGAAGGATCAATGTTGAGATCGATGGCTTACATTCGTGAACAACTTTGAATAGGTGAAAACTACTTGTCTGTTATTCTTGTCATAAGAAGTAGAAGCATCAGTTGATTTATTTGAGATATGAAAGGTTAATTAAATAAACTCCAATGGATTGGCCTTTTCTGTATGGTATTTCTCCTGATCAACCCTAATAAGTAAATCAGTTACACCAAAATAAATTTGAACTGATAGTCTTACAAAGAATTTATTTTTATGACTTGACACATGGCAACAACCTTACCAATTATGTCAAGACATTCCTTCTTAACTTTTGTGCACTAGCAGCATAAAAGAATTACCAAGTTACAATTACATTTAGTGTAAAAAATATTTATATTGTCAGTATATATAAGTCAAGTTATTCGACCAATTCAGTAAAATAACTACTCCTATTAAGTTAAGTCCATACCCTCAGTAAAAAATACCATGTGCCAAGTTTCTCTATGAGCGTCATCTCCAATGATCCTAGTGTTGAGAAGGCATCTGCCAATATAAGGCTTCTTTGGCCTAAACTTCTTTACGACTACTCCCTTATCCTGTTTCTTCGATGCTTTCTCAACCTTTGCAGGTACTTTCGTTGTGACTTGGGCTTTAATGGGAAACACTTGTCCTCTAACTGATGCATTCTTGTTGCAAAAAGGAACCTGTTCAAGCAAATAGAACTTGTGTACCCTTACAGTTTAGCTCTTTTAAGACTTTGAAGTTATTATAACAACAATATATCCAGTGTAGTCTGGGTCTGGGAAGGATAGAGTGTACCCGGACCTTACCCCTACCTTGTCGTAGATATGCTATTTTCAATAGATCATTGGTTCAAAAAAAGCAAAATGCACCATTTATGAAGACATAAACAGTAACAATAGCTGCATAGCAAAAGAAATAGAAATATTTCAATCAGTTTGTTTGGTTTTGACTTGAAATAGAGTTTAAAAATATAAACATACTTTTAAATCTTGTGGTGATAGATTAAAGATATTTATTGCATTATTTGCAGACTTATATAATTTATCATAATATTTTCTTCATGAGCTAGTATTTTGACTAAATGACGTGTTGGCATTGGTGTGCAGCTGCCTTTGCACTACACATGGCTCAAAGATCCAGGATCGATCTGATAACAACCGACACTCCCGATTGGATATGTAAAGTACAGATTATCGACATTAGTCAAGAGATAAAAAGCCTTGAGAAACAAATCCTATTCCAAAATCTCCCTTTAGAAGATGAAGAGGTACTCCCACCTATATAGTGTTGCTATATACTATCATATTCATAGTTATTATATGTTTGCTTCCATCTTACCAAAGATTTCAAATATACAGGGCCAATAAATTAGGGCTGCTATGTATGGAGATGACATTGCATATTATGCGGATGAGTTGGTTCTCCTCAACACCTACCTGATCTCGGCTACACGTTTAAAAGATTCGTCAAAATCATATGTTCAATACATACATATTACTGGATACTTGATAAGGAAACAATAGTTGAACGTATCAACCCCAATGATGAGATTGAGAAGCCCTTGTCACCGCCGACTAAGCTGAATCTCACGCCTTTAGCCAATGTTGCTCAGCTAACACCCACTCCCTCTGCAGAAATTAGTATATTACTCTTGCCAAATATTGTACGACCGAAATTTACATGCTTGCATAGATAGATGCTAAATATATCCTCTTATTTCTTGCTACTAGATATTCCAGGAGTTGTTATCCGTTGTGGACCTGAGAAATATGCAGGTCGCACTCAAAATAAGTGTCGAGAGATCTCCATAGCTGACGATCCGTAAGTATACCTTTTACATGAGATAGTAAAGATTCTACTTTACAGTACTTGCACTTTTATAATAGATTCCAAAACAAATGGTAATTACTTTTGCTACTTTCAGGAACACTCAGTTTCTCCTCACCTTATGGGGTAACTTCAGTGAAATTGAAAGGCCGAACTGCAGGCTAAAATAGAAAAAGAAGAATACCCGGTCATCCTCGAAAGGAACATAGGAATTTCTTTTTATCAAGGTATTACCACATTAAAATATTCCAAAAAAAATACATATATAAGCCACAACATTATGCGATTATTTTACATATGCAGGTTTATCATTGCAAACCAAATTCAACACAACAATACGCATTGATCCTTTTTATACACAAGCTTTAGAACTTCTCGGTTGGTATGAAATTCTCACATTTCTTCTCAACCTCTAACCTACCCTTAGGGAGTACAAACGCTAACTTATTCGATCTGTTGATAGGGTCAAATCAAACAAAAGCATTCTTTTAGGTTGGGCATCGGCTGCACTTTCAAGTCGTGTATCAGGTAGTTTCTCCGCGTCATCCACCCCTCTCATTGTTGCTTCTGACTCTCACAAACTAACCTCTATTGCATAAATGACCTCACAAACTTCTATAAGTTACAAAGTTATCAGTACCTGATTAGTATACTTAAGGACAAGACTAAATATATACAGACTTTTGTTCTCTTTGATAGGTTGGAATTTTTAATGTTAAGGCGGCAATGTCAATATCAGATGAGTTCCAAAAGTTCCGCGTGCTAGATTACCCAAGTTGCAATAAAAAAAAATGCACAAAAGACAGGAAGCCATTTGATTGTCCAAAGTGTCTGCGGAAGATGACATTAGTGCCTCGGTATTATATTATCGACACATACATAAAATGCACTTCTCCAAAGCACAACATATACTCAAGCATTTCAAGTACTAACTCACCATGGTTATAGGTGTATGTTCCAAATTGATCTTATGAATGTGACTAGCTCGACGACAATATTGATTTCTGGTGCACTTGGTGAAAAAATCCTGTCTATGACAATAGAGGATATATTCGGCACAACATGTGTCAAGGTCAGGATTTATTTAGTCTACCTTCAATTTTCTTCAATCAACCTTATCCCTGACATATACTTTATCTCTTACAACTGACGCCCCTTTACAACTGCAGCTCCTTCATCTTGACCATATCCATCAAATGTTGTCCAACAAATTTTTCAACTTTCAGCTGAAGAAGTCATCTTGGGTAAGCGCTAATGTTACTCTACAAGCCTAACAATGGTATCATTTACAGAAAAAGAGCAGGTGCTGCCGTTGACTATTGACCAGAGAATTGCTAAGAAGGTCAAATCACTTGCCACGAGCGGGTAGGAAATGGAACCAATAATAGTTGAATTTGGATCTTCAAGTGCAGCAGTAGCACTTGAACCGCTCACGCCAGCAAAAAAAACTAAGAGGTTAGCGAACTTAAATTTTCGGTAAAAAAATTATATTTATTCCACTAGAAACTTTAAAAAGCAGGACATGCATATATTGACTTGATGTAAATACCGAATGTGAATATAAATTATTAAGTGTGACACTTTTTATCAACCAGACTTACAAACTGCTCATCTATGCTATTAGCTTGGCATCCTGACCTCTTGGCAACTTCTTGATCTATGAAGTTATGTGCATTATCAGTGTCTTTTTGCACTTGTAAAGGCATCTTCTCATGATAACCAGTTACTTCGATGGTTTGATATTTAGTGATTCCAATGAAAGTTTGTATGGTGCTAAACACTTGTTTATGTTCTTCATAAAAGATTTCCGTCAATCTTAATGCCACACCCCTCTTTATTACCTATATGCAGAACTAACTAAGCTAAATAGTTACAGAAGTAGAGCTTTCATTTCTATTGGTAATTATTCTACCATATTTTCTAAAACATTTTTTGCATTGTGCTGCACCAGCTTATCAAAGTACTGCTTGCAGGCAACTGCAGATAAAGAGCAAGAATAGACATAATCTGGATAAAAATTAAGATGAAAAACAAGTTGTATTCAGAACATAGAGATCTACATAACTGTTATAGTAATTGTTCCCACACACATTAACAAGACACTCACAAGTATCAGCTAACTCAATAGTAGTATCTAAAATAGTACACAAAGTGCAGAAGAGAAGAGGTATCATCTTTAATTCACTTTTTCAATTTTAGGCCCTGGACCATTATCTGCAGATCCTCCTTGGCCATAACCTGCTCTAGTATCAGCTCCCATAGGCACATCTCTACCAACACCACCTTGGTACATCCTTGCAATTATTGGATTGCACAGATGTCAATCTCCTTCCATTGATGTTACCACTGAACAAATTCCTGTTAGGTTGAACATTGCTTCTTTTAAATGTTGAATCTGGCAATGGTGGTTTAGCATATGAGGGAGTAGGTAATTTAGGCCTCTGCAACCTTCCTCCATTTCTCAGACCCCAAGATTTTGTCGGGGCTTCAAACACATCTTCCTGCAATCTTGTCAACTTATATGCTTGCATTAAAGTCCTAGGAGATTGTAATCTCACAACCTTATTCAACTTTGATTTCAATCCTCCCAAGTAACAACTAATTTAGTTCTCCATTGATAAGTTTATAGAAGTTAATAACCTATCAAACAACTGAAGATAATGCGGACAAGAGTATAATTCTTTATACCTGATTATGAACTTAACTTCATTTTGGTATGTTCGCAGGAACTATGGTCCTCTTTTTTGATAACTTTTGGGTACTAGAAAAGGATGGGATTTATTTTTGGGCTCCAAATCTCTATGTTTTGACTCAATATGAAGCACGTTCAACAGCTTTAGAAGCCATGACACTCCTACAGATTTATCGAGAACGAAAAGTGCTGCTTCCAGTTAAGTTTTACCACATTACTTTCGAAATCATGATTGTTAAGTTAGAGTCATGGTTAAGATATCTATTCTAGCAATGTAGCGACTAATTTTCTTGGAAACCAATTCTTTCATAAAATTTGTTACATCTGGAGAAATTTACCATCATCGTGCATGTTCTCTGTATCTATTGTGTGACTATTCTTTCTCAAATGTAGAATATTTCAAAATATTTTTTTAATCCTCTGATCTCAAATGTACCATGTGGAAGGAAAGGGGGAAACTTGAAATAAAAAAGTTGGGAGAAAAGGAAGTTGAAACTTGAAACGTACCACGTGGAAACTTCAAAGCTTTTCCTTCCTTACTGTTGAACTTGTTCATCCATAATTATTCTTAGAAATTATTGTTATTCTCGGTTATTGATTTGTGGTAAAAGCATTGTTGGGATGTTAACAACCTTCATGTATTTCAGTATAGCTTTTGCCCTAAAATTTATTACGATTTGGTATTCATTTTCCTCATGCTACTAATATTTACTTCTTCACATTTAGGCATGTCATAACTGTTTTTTGGAATGCAAAACCATGGATGGATTGTTAGCTCTCCCATCCTACTGCTGTACATTTGGAATATGATCGTGTGATAGCTGAAAATGCAAGGACTGTAATCTTTTTGGGTTGTGTTGTAATTACTACTAGAACAATGGTCTGAAGCAATTTGACTAGATGCCACACCTATAGTTATTGTAAATATTGTTTAATATATATATAATATAGCATTTTTATGCTTCATTACCCATTACTTCATGATGCTCCATAACATGGCGTGACAAGAATACATATTCCCTTTATATATAAGCCAGCAACAAACGACTATGGCACTTATTAGTAGATAGTACATGCAGGTCTTGACACTAAAATTTTATTAAAAGACAAGAGATAAAACAACAACATCGGTAAGAAGAAGTTTACAGTTCTACAATCAACCAACAATACTTTTTGTAATAACAAATGCTCTTATATAGTATTTTCGCCCGTGCATCGCACGGGCATACTAGTTTCCTTAAGAAACTAATCTACTATAATTTTGTAGAATTATTTTTTATTATTTGATAATCAGACTAACATTCATATTTACATCGAGTAGATTCAATAAAAGATAAATTAGTTCATGTCAAGAAGTTTTACATTTTCAGATTCGAAAACTAAATCTTTTATTTAAAGTGGAGAGATGTCAATCATTCCTTCAAGAATTCATAATTTTATTATTATATCAAAATGACACAACAACCAATCGAAATAGTCATGATAAGGAAGAAAAAATAAACAATATATCATATTTGTGAATAGTGACTCTCCTACCATATCCAAAACTAATTTCCTTTTGTAGAAAATGTTTCATTTACTAAAGCCAATTTTCTAACATGAAAGTCTATTATCTTATAAGTAATAAAAGGTGTGATAAAAACATTTTACCCAAGATAAGTTCTAACGAAATGTCATTCTGAGAAGATGTAAAACGTTTCTATAATTGTTTCAAATATGTAAGTGCACATTCGTGTTAAATAAATTATACTTTGTCGGTTTTAATTTATTTGTCTTACATTTCTTTTTAATTTATTTTTAAAATAAAGCCTCTTTTTATTTTTGACAATTATTTAATTTCAACTTTTCAAATAAATGTTTAAATTACAACGAGAAGAATAGGTCAATCGTTGGCCTTCTTTAATCGCCAAGGTTGCCAATGTATTATTCATATAGGCTAATGATTTACACATTACAGTTTGATTACAAATTGAATACAAAACAAAAGCTGTGAAAAGCTATCCTAATTATAGAAAATAAAGGACTTTGAGTTTACATTATGATCATTCTAAATTCCTAGTAGAGATGTAATTTTTAGCACCTAACAGTTTAAGATCACAAGCTTAAATCATCTACTGTTACATTTTACGTATCTTTAGTTTAAAACAATAAATATTAAAAGTTCTCTTTATTTTATTAAAATTTGTGTCAAATCAAAACTAGAAAAACCAACTGAAATAGAAGAAGTTTCACGCAGTTTATATAACACTTGTTAACTATTAGAAAATCACTCATCCACTCTATTGAATTCGTTTTAGACTTCGGAAAACAAGAATTTCAGTGTCAAGCAAGTTGCAACCTTTTTGTTCTTGAAAGGAGCGCTTTTCTCGAATAGGTCCTATGTAGCTCAAATCTAAATTAGTTGGGTTTCAATATAAATATTGCATAGCGAATAAAATTACTAAGAAAAAATTATACTACATAGTAAATATTAACTCATAATTACCCTATATGTTCAATAGTTAAAATAATGTGTAAAAAACATAAATAACAACCCTTTTGGAAGTAATTACACTCTCTCCCATTTTTCTAATTACTTTACTCTCTCCCTATTAATATACATAACATAACCGACATATACATAGCATTCTATGTATATGTTAGGATTTTTGTGATATGTTTAGAGAATTGAGATTTTTTGTAATATTGAAAACGTAAGTTGTGTAGTTATGTAATTTTTAGTAAAATTAATTACAATCTATAGATAAGCTTCCTTAAGTCTACCCTAGAGGTGGCAAAACTAGCCCAAACCCATTTGATCCGTCTAACCCGCCCATGTTTTGATGGGTTGGGCTAGAGTGATTTTAAAGATGGGCTGATTTGGGTCTGCCCAAGTGAACCCATCATAAATCATCAACCTAAATAGGCCCAGAATGATGCCCAACTTTAGCCCATAAAGAAGTTTAAACCTAATACTTATAGTTGCATTTTTAATATTATTAATTTTTTTTTGTTGCTTCAATTATATTCTTTTTCCGTCTTAAAAAAATTGCTGTAATAAATAATTTTTCTTATACCTTCGACCCCGACCCACCAAAAAAAATTTAAATATTTTTTTTTATTTTTTTACCCCACCCATCCTCCCCAGCCCCCTCTCCCTAAAAAAAAATTATTTTTAATTTATTCTTTTTTTAAAAGTGAATTCACCCCTACCATTGAGCACCATTCAGCCCCTCCTCCCCCCCCCCCCCCCCCCCCCCCAAAAAAAAAAAAATTTAACTTTTTTTTTACCCCACCCACCCTCCCTATCCCGATCTACCCCAGCCCCACCCTCCTAATTTTTTTTTTTTGAATTTACATACAAGAGGTTTAAAAATAAATTACATAGAAAATACTATGAATAAAAACATAGTCAAGTTTAAAAGATAGTATAGTCCTTATGTCTAGTTAATCAATGAGAGAACTAATATCAAGAAGAGCATTATAGTTAACTTTGCTGGTGTGATGATTTTAAATGGTGGGTCGAAATTAAACATTTGAGATACGGGATAGGTTGTGTTGCGAATAATTTTATTACATTTTTTTAATTTTCTTTATTTTTACTTGAAAATAATAATAATAATAATAATAATAATAATAATAATAATAATAATAATAATAATAATATAGATATAAATATAAAAAAATAAAAAATATTATTCCAACCTAAATCGCTACTAGAATAATTATTCAATGATGGGTTTAGTTGGGCGGATTGGATTATAACCCATTGTTTAGCCCATCTTGGCCCAACCCATCTTAGCCCATCTATATTTTGGACGGGTTGGACAATGATCCGCTTGTTGCTTTAACCTATTTAGACCCGTCCAAATTCGACCCGACCTGCCCATTTGCCACTCCTAGACTCACTCTAACCATATCTCTCCCCTATCTTTCCGTCACTTATTCTGTGTCTCTCTCGCCACTCTCTCTCTCTCCTCTCTAAGTGTGTATGCACGCCTGCCCTTTCTTGTTACTTCTTTAATTCAGTTTTTTTTAAAGCTTGTTTAGATTATATACTCTAAAAGAAATTACGAGATTGTTTGTAGAATAAACAATGGAATATCGAGTGCAATCAGTCAAGTTTAAAATTTGTTTTAAATTACAGAAACAAAATAATAATGTGCAATTAAACATGATTGTTTCTTTTGTTTAAAATTGTTTAAATTACAGACTAAGGGTCATACTTAAGACCATCTCCAACCACACTCTATTTTACACTATAAATATAGAGATTCTTTATATTTGGAGAACACCAACTCCAATAAACAACTCTATTTTACACTCTAGAAAAGATCTTGCTCTCTCTCTTCAATATTATATTATAATTTTTATTTCATTTATATTTCATAGGGTGATTTTTTTTTTTATATATGTATGTATATTCTTTTGGCATAATATATAAATATGACCCTAAACTTGACACCAAATTATAACATCGACCTTAAACTTTGATAGTGCACAAATAGGACCTTTAACTATTCAAAACCTAAACAAATATGACCTCCGATCCTATGTAGCAAAACGCGTGTTGTACACGCAAAACTGGGCGCGTCGGGCTAAAAATTTGAGCATTCCAACAGTAAAAAAAAAAAAAGGTAAAATGACTATTATGCCCTTACTAATTCCTTTTTATATATTTAAATGACTTTTCATTATTATTTTTTTATTATTTTCAGCTCAAAGATGAAACTATATTAATAATAAATAAAAAATTTATAGTTTTAATAAAATATTATTAAATTAACGTTATTAAATTAATATTATTAAAATATTATTAAATTAATATTATTCAAACGTTATTAAATTAATGTTATTAAATTAAAGTTATTAATAAAATATTATTAAATTAACGTTATTAAACTAACGTTATTAAATTAACGTTATAAAACTAACGTTATTAAATTAACGTTATTAAAACATTATTAACAAAACGTTATTAAGGACAGTTGTAGTAGTATATTAAATTAACGTTATTAAGGGCAGTAGTAATAGTATATTAAATTAATATTATTAAAATATTCTTAAATTAACGTTATTAAGATGAAAATTTTATTAAAATATTATTATTATTATTATTATTAATAATAATACTAATAATAATTATTATTATTATTATTAGGCGTAGTAGTAGTAATATATTGATAGAAGCAATAGTAGTACGTAATATGTAGAAATAGTATAATAATAATAATAATAATTATTATTATTATTATTATTATTATTGTTATTGTTATTATTATTATTATTGGTGGTGGTGGTGGACACCGTATGATTGGATTACATATCCACATTGGCGCAAGTGAATTACACGCAAGGAGGTTGCAAAATCGGAGGTCATAATTGTTCAGGTTTTGAATAGTTAAAGGTCCTATTTGTGCACTATCAAAGTTTAAGATCAATGTTATAATTTGATGTCAAGTTTAGGGTCATATTTATGTATTATGCCTATTCTTTTCAAGATCTTCACGTAATAGAAAATTATTTTTTACTCCAAATTTTTAAATAACATAAATTGCACGCAAATAATAAATTGCAAGCAAATAATATATATTATTCATATTAATGGACATTTGAAATAAAAGTGAAATCATTGATGAAATATAATATAGACAAATATTACATCATGATAACATTTATTTTAATTTCAACATAAATATCCAAATTATAAGATTAAAATGTTGCTCCCATAAATTATTTTACTAAATTATTGCTGTAATTTTTCAAATTATTATGTTATGTATTGTATGTTTAGCAATTTCATCTTGTATCAAGTATTTTGTGTACTACTTTAATTACTCATTTTATAAGTGCACTTTTAATTTTTGTGATAGTCATATTTATTGTACAACTATAAATTATATAATACATACATACATACATACATACACATATATATACACACACACATATGTATAGAATTACCTTATAAAATTCATATTCTTTTCAAAATCTTCATGTAATACAAAATTATTTTTTACTCCAAATTTTTAAATAACATAAATTGCAAGCAAATACTATATATTATTCATATTAATGGACATTTCAAATAAAAGTTAAATCATTGATGAAATACAATTATTTTAAATAAATAGAAAGACTGTGTGTTTATTTTAATAAGAGATAATACCCTATTTTCCCCTGGACTATATCCAAAACGGCAGAGACACACCTCAACTTAAAGGGGGGAGTCTATTACCCCTAAACTAATTAAAAGTGTAATTTTGACACCCTTAGTGCCTACGTGGCACAACACACTGGAGTGTCCATGTAGGCACACGTGCGTTCCACGTATGTGCCACGTAGGCACTAAGAGTGTCAAAATTATATTTTTTATTAGTTCAGGGGGTAATAGGACCCCCTTTAAGTTGAGGTGTGTCACAGCCATTTTGAATATAGTTCAGGGGGGTACTAGGGTATTTTTTCTTTTAATAATATAATAATAATTGTAGACACGTGATTTTGACCCTCCCTGAGTTTAACATATATATTTTTCGATATTAAATGTTCATATTTGGTCCGATATTATTTTAACTCTTATTTCAATTAAATAAATTTTTAGCTAAAAATAAATAAATAAATAAAGTCATATTTTGGGATATTTTATTTTCATTTTAAAATAATAATAATAAAAAAAATAAAAAAAACTCTATAAAAATATATTTTTCTTTTAATTTTAATAAATAAGTTAATAGTTTTACTATTATATTTATTTTAGGCTATTTATAAACTTTTATTGTATTTTGTTAAATATAAATATTAATTAGTTAATATATATTTATTATTATTATTATTATTTATTTTATATATATGTTAATTAATAATTAATTAATTAATTTATTTTAAAAAAGAAGTGAAATCTTATCCATAGAACAACCCCAACTTCCCCCATGCACACTCCCTTTTTTCCTCTCAACTCCTCCCCCACGTATTCTCAACTTCCTACACTTGTAACATGCACCCACAACACTATAAAAAAGACTCAAGACAATACACACGGAGGACGGACGAAAACCAGAAAAGAGAGACAACACTGCAAAAACGAAAACAAAAAAAAAAAATGAAAAACACATGGAGAAGAAAAAAGGGAGACAACACAATACATACACACAACAAAGACAACGTACAACATTTGAAACAAAGAAAAGGGAAGAAAAGAAAGGAAAGAAAGGGTTGCGAATCAAATTTCGGGTCTCCGTTTGAGTTTTCGATAACGACGTCAATTTAGTTTTCTATATAGGTTTTATTCGATTTCAACATTATTTATATATTTTTTTTTATCACAATTCAAAGTATAAATAATATCCTTTAAATGGTAATATCCTTTAAATGGTTTTATGCATCATGTAGTATGAAAATTTAATTATTTATGTGAGATCTCATCTTTAACATTGTCCGTTCTTAAATTTCAATATTACTTCCCATTTACATTTAGATGGTATCTACGTGACTTTGTGATACCTTTTTTCTATATTATTCATTTTGTCGAGAAGTAAAAAATGTATATAAGTAGATAGCTAATCATTAATTATTTTTTTTATTATTGTTCGTTTAACAAAGAATCTTCCAAATAAGGAAAATATTATGGCTTGTTTGGTATAAAGGACCCCAGGCAGACGACTTTGAAAGAAGCAAAAAAAAAAATATTTTTTTCAAAATAAAAAGTGACTTTAACAGAAAATTGATTTAATAAAAAATTGGGTCTTTAGTTGATTTACTCTATTATTTCTAGTTGGGTTTGTTTTGGTATATTCTTATGACATATTATTAGTCACATAATAGCAACACTTAGAATCAATAGTGTGTAGATTCAGTTACTTTTTTTTTTTTTTAAAACTTATCTACCTTGATATTTAAATTAATTGATCGTTACTCATTTGTTTAATAATTTGAGAGAGGGAATTTGGTTCTAGATTAATATATAATGTCCGGGTAGTTTAGTTGTAAGTAGTGAGGAAGATGGGTTACGGATTTATCTAAAATTTGTCATAAATGATAAAAGGAAAGAAAGGAAAAATTGATTTGAGGGAGCGAGGCGAGTTGCAGAATAATTCAAAACTCGTTGGAAAATAAAGAGTGAAAAAAAATAAAAAATTGAATAAGATAAAACGTCTTGAGTTTACAAGAGCCGAAATGAACGCCTTTTACGCTAGGTAAACTTTAGACCCGTTTAAATTTTTCGTCTCAATTAAGAATGCGGCACAAGAGAGCATATTGTCCTCAAATTTAATAAATTATTTTTCCAAATTTTTTTTAAATTTTTATAAAATTAACTTTTCACCTATTTATTTAATATAAGAGAATAGATAAGTTTTAGAATAATAAAAATGAGCAATTTTAGGCCTTAACATAATTTATTAAAATAATTTAAGTCAAGATAAGTCAATAAAAGCGATCGTGCTAGAACCACGGGACTCGAGGGATGCCTCACACCTTTCCCTCGGTCAACAGAATTTCTTACCTGGTCCTCTATTTTTGTAGACCAATAAAAGAGTCATTTTTTTTTAATTAGGGATTCAAAAAGGTGACTTGGACCACCATAACTCAATTCCAAGTGGTAACTCTAAAAATGATAAAAATAATTTCTATTCAAAACCGTCACTTTAATTGAAAAAATTAATTCGATCCTCGAGCGAAAAAGGGGTGTGACATCTCTAGAAACTCTGCTGAAAAATATTAGAATTTGAGCTTTTAATATTGACTTTTACTTGCTTTAGTTATTTTGAGATTGTGTTTGTTGGCTTTATGTGCTACTTGTCGCTCATTTACTGCTTTAATATTGTTGAACTGTTTTTTAAATTGTTTTCTCTTGCGCACCCTCCTCTGAGTCTCTGAAATAGGATAGAAGGAATGCAACGTAAACATCCTACTTTCTTCTTAAGATAGCCGGAGTGTCAAGGCACCCGTTGAAGGATTATAGTCACACATGTTAGGCGGGGTTCGGATCGACAACGAAGGCGGAGTAGCACTGCTAACGAATAAGTTGTCCCTCCCTGAATCGATGTCCGCTCGGGTAAGCCAGTCTAGACACTTATCTCTATCAGGCTAAACTTATAAGAACTGAAAACTAAGAATCTGATTATCCTATTAGGTTCCGCTTTATTTGCATCATATGCATTTGACATAGCGGGACTCTACACAGGGGGTCGTGTATGTCTAGGATAGGTGTCCCTCTATAATGACCAACATGTACATCGTACGTGCTCTTTGACATTTATCTGGAAGGCTATTTGATTGCTGACCGGCTTTTAGGCAACTTGGTAAAATACAAGAGAGCATATTGTCCTCAAATTTAATAAATTATTTTTCCAAAAAATTTAAAAATATATGTAATTTTTTAAGGTCTTCATGAACTACGAAGGTCTGATTCTCACTATTTAGTGGGATACGTAGGAAGCCTTTTTCGGGGTGCGGCCCTATCTTTTGAAAAATTATTTATAGATTTATCGAAGAATACTTTGAAAATATGATTACTTTCATAATTATTTTTCTAATCCTCAAGTCCAATTTTTATCTTAATAGCCCTGAATCTTTAGCTATCATGAGGTTAAGTCTTTACAAAATAAAATATATATATAAATTTTAACAGCCCTGAACCTTTAGGGGTCTTAAAGTTGAATTTTGTATGACATATATTTCAAGAACTACACACACCTGATTCTCACCTTGATGAGATACGTAGGCAACCCATGCCGGGTTCGGTAATATTCTTAAGAATTTTTTTTGAAAATGTCAAGTTTTGACACATTTGCTATCTCAAAAATCAAAATAATATCAAGGTGGTTGATTTGTGGCTAAAGTGGCATCTCGCCAATACAACACTAGGTTTAAAGAATAGGCAAGATAACACATAAAAATAGTATAGGGTCTGAGATGAGGTGGTGTAGACTGTTAAAAATGAGGAAATAGAAGAAATGGCCAGGAAGGTGAGAAGTTTGGAGCAAAATAAGAGATACATTCAAGTACTTGGAGGGGAAAAAAGAGTTTCTTACGAGGATTTATACATGTTTCATAATGTTCACTTGCCTTTACAGTTCAAACACCAAAGTTGGACATGTACGGAGGTCATGGTGATTCTTTGGCTCATCTGAAAATATTTTGCAATCAACTAAGAGTAGCAAGCAAAAAAAACTATTGATAACTTATTTTGGATAGAATCCGGTGGAGATAAATAGTTTCAAAATGGTTCAGGATACTTTGGGCTTAATAAAAAATCCTGATGAGGTAGCAATGATTATGGAGACTTCATTAAAGCTGACGTACAAATCAGTGGCTAAGATGTCAAACTCGAAAATTCAGAAGTCACTTTTCTTCCCGTAAAAAGAAAGCCTTGGTAGTCTGTTTTGTTTTCCTTTCTATTACCCGAATTATTTTAGGATTGTAGTTCAGGATCTAGCTCGTCTTATTTTATTATTATTTCTATTCAAACCCTTTTATCTTTATGTCAACAAATGTGTGTCCCTTTTATTTTTACTTTCTTTTTCAATATATATTGTTTGATTGTCTTTCTTTTCTTTAGAGAGCTCTTTCTATGGTGATTCTAGTGATATGATATGCATTCTGAATTTTTATCGGATCTTAAAATCTAATCTAATCCTGGAACACTTGATCAAGAAGATAGAGTTGAAAGGAAAAAATATGTAAGGAAATAAGTAAAGTGTTGAGGCATTTGTTGACCGAGTTAAAGCCTCACTTGAATGGATTAAAGCAATCGCTTTGTGTATAAAAAATGACCTAGTCATCAACGAGAAGGTCCATCTCAAGTACTTCAAATGGATCAGTCAGAGGTTATATATTCTTCATTTTCAGGAGAAGCAAAAGGAAATTAGCTTAAAAAACGAATGAGTCCTTTAATGGTGGGAATGTGAATGTAATTGGACCTTTATGTTTGACAAGTGCATAAGTAGTAACATACATGCTCAGTCGAGGTCAATGTTAAAAAAATGTGTGTGTGTGATCTTTATGTTCCACTCTCAGATTGCATGTTAAGTACTTGCATTTTTAAGGATTGATATGATGAAAGCATTTCATTCTGCTACCCAAACGTTGTGTTATCCTCTGTTACCCCATTTGAGCTTAGTTTTATTTTCTTTCTTACCCCTCTTTTGGAATTAAAATAGAGTTTGAAAAATAAAAAAAGAGGGTGTCAAGAAAAACGAGTCAGAAAAAATATAAAAAAAATGGAGTTGAAAAAAGTCCCAAATGAGAAGAATCAAAGAAAAGAGAAACAAAGAGCCAAAGTTCGATAAAAAAAAAGCAAAAGAATGACTTGTCTGAACTACGTTTGACCTGATTTTTGCTATGACAAGATACGTAGGAAGTCCTACTCGGGGGTTCGGTCCAACCAATTGAAAATTCAAGTTACCCAGTATGAAATAAAATTGGGGCAAAAAAAATTATTTTTCTTAAGATTAAATTCCAAAAGTTGTATGCTTCACTCAATGTTATGTAAAATTTTGAGCCTCATGCCACCCTTTCTTTCTAACTCTATCCAAAAGTCAAGTTATAATCAAAGAAAGTCCTTCAGATCAATCTGTGAGAATGTCAAGGCTAAAGATGTTATGGGTGCATGATGTGTCATATTTTGGATGTCGTTTTCCTAAAAAAAAATATAATAATAAAAAAATGAGAGTCTTATTGGTGAAAACCTTCTTTGGCACTATAAGGCGACGTTGAGTTGTGAGAACAATTAAAAATGAGAGAGTTTTATTGGTGAAAATCCTCATGGGCACCATAAGGCGACAGTGAGTTGAAAAAGAAATAAAAATAGGAGTGGCTCATTGGTGAAAACCCATTGAGGTGCCACTAGCCTAAGGGGGATTGAAATCCAGAGGGAACAAGTTCAAGAATGACTCCATTCCAAATTCAATGAGCGGAAAAAAGTTGATAGTTATTAGTTTGGATATATCAAGTTGTTTAATTCAAAATGCATGTCATAATCACTAGAATCAGCTGCCATACCCAGATAAGTTTTTCTTTTTGACATTTTTGAAAAAAAGAGATGTCTATTATCTTTTTCTTTTCTTTTTGTTATTTTTATCTTATTTATTTATTTATTTATTTTTATTTTATTTTTGATTTTTGTGTTTTTGTGGTCAAAAGAAAAATCACTATCGTCATCTTTCACATATTTTTGAGTCAAATTTATATTAAGACAAGTGAGGAAGGACTTCAAAACTTGCTACCAATTCCTTCCATGGTACAAAGCAAGAAAAAAGACCGACACACGAAGATAACATGTTTCAAAATAAATCAAAGTACTAAAGAATGCATGTCATCCGATAGTTTTTGGACTCATAAAAGTATGAAGGGTGTGTTTGAAGTTAATCCCAGAAGCATCATGCAAGAGAAATATGATTTGAGTCAAAAAGTTTCAGTAGAAAGAATTTGGGGGTTAAAAGTGCAAGTCAATGATACTTATCAATGATTGAAATGGAGCTGAGTATGATAAGTGCAAGAATGGTCACTTTAAGAGTCAGGTGCCACAAATCAACGACCACATTTTTAAACGATAATTTGTCTTTGTTTGAAATAGAGAGAAATATTTCTCTCAATTCAAATGCTTTAAAGTTTAGCTATTAACAAGATGCAATTTCTCACTTTTACAGAAGTAAGAAACAATATTGTTATACATGTTTGATAATCACAATCATAGTGAAAACTTATCATCCTATACCCCTAGAAGACACACTTCCTTGTCTGGATATTTCAGTTTTTATTTGTTAGGTAACACACTTCCTAACATGAATCATTACTCCTAGAAGACGCACTTTCTAATCGAGTCCTTTATTTAACTCGTAGGAGACACACTTCCTAGTTTGAATATTTCAAGTTTTATTTGTTAGGTAACACACTTCCTAACTTGAATCTTCACTCCTAGAAGACACACTTTCTACTTGAGTCATACCATTTACCCCTAGGAGATGCATTTCCTTGTCTGGGTAATTTCAGTTTCATAAATTAGGTGACACACTACGTAACTTGAACCTTCACTCCTAAAAGACGCACTTTCTAGTCGAGCCCTTTCATTTAACTCCTAGGAGATGCACTTTCTTGTTTGGGTATTTTAATTTTCATGTGTTAGGTGACGTACTTGCTAACTTGAATATTCACTCCTAGAAGAAACACTTACTAGTTTAGTCATTTCATTTAACCCCTAGGAGACACACTTCCTAAATAGGGTATGTCAGTTTTCATATGTTAGGTAATGCACTTGCTAACTTGAACATTTACTCCTAGAAGACACACTTTCTAGTCGAGTCATTTCATTTAACCCCTAGGAGACGCACTTTTTTTTTTTGAGTAATTTAAGTTTTCATATGTTAGGTGATGCACTTCCTAACTTGAACCTTCACTCCTAGAAGACACTTTTTAGTTGAGTTATTTTATTTAACTCACTAGGAAACACACTTTTTTGTTTGGGTAATTTAAGTTTCACGTGTTAGGATCCGCACTTCCTAATTTTGGTCATTAGTTTTACTCTGAAAAGACACATTTCTTTAGCAGGGCCTTGATTCACCCTTTTTAGTGTACTTTTAAAAAGTTGTGATTTCATAACACTCACAAAATTTTCTAGTGCAAACTGGGGCAAAATTTTATTCTTGTTTAATAGAATTTATTATTATGCTCAGGTCCCTCTTGAAGAATGGAAATTTATTTTATATTCAGGACCCTCCTGAAGAATGGGACAGGACCCTCCTAAAGAATGAGAATTTATTTTATGCTCAGATCCTTTCTGATGAATGGGACAAGACCCTCCTAAAGAATGAGAATTTATTTTATATTCAGGACCCTCCTGAAGAATGGGACGGGACCTTTCTGAAGAATGAGAATTTATTTTATGCTCAGGACCCCCCTGAAGAATGGGAATTTATTTTATGCTCAGGACCCTCATGAAGAATGGGACAGGAATCTCCTGAAGAATGATAATTTATTTTATGCTTAGGACCCTCCTGAAGAATGAGAATTTATTTTATGCTCAGGACCCTCCTGAAGAATGGAAATTTATTTTTTGCTTAGGACCCTCCTGAAGAATGGGATGTTATTTTTCTGTTTCACCTTTTATTTTGAGTTCAGAAACATATTTGAAAATCAGGAAAAGCAAGTCAGGAACCCGCCTGAAGAACAGGGTAAAGAAAAAAGCAAATCAGGAGCCCGTCTGAAGAACAGGGTGAAGAAATAGTAGATCAGGAACCCGCCGGAAGAATAGGGTGAAGATTGTCAAGTTCAAGTCAGAGGAAAGTTTGAAGAATAAATCAATGATCAAGTTCCTCTCTAATGTCAAAAGCCAACGAGAAGAAAAATTTCGTGTTTCAAGTTCAAGTCAGAATAACAACTATCTCACCATTTGAGAAGTCATGAAGATTCAAGTCAAGATTCCAGAAATACAGCATAGATAGGATCTTTCACTTGCATCTTCATTTTATTTTTTGTTATTCATTTTAATGTAAAAGCAGAAAGTCAAAAATTGAAAACTCGACGGAACCTCACTCGACCTCTAACTCGTCCTTTCGCCATTTTACCTTTGAACTACATGTGACTTGATTCCCTTAAAACCTGGGATGTGTAGGCGGTCCAAAATCAGGACTCGGCCACATCTTTTATTTTATTTTATTTTATTTTATCTTCACTTTTAGAATAATCGGAGGGTCAAAAATCATCTCTTTGTCTACTTTTTTGCATGAAAACTCTTCGAGATTCAAACAAAGAGGGGCAAAATATAGACACGTGATTTTGGCCCTTCTCGAGTTTAATATATATATTTTTCGATATTAAATATTTATATTTGGTCCGATATTATTTTAATTCTTATTTCATTTTTAATGAATTTTTAGCTAAAAATAAATACATAAATAAAGTCACATTTTGGGATATTTTATTTTCAATTGTTTAAAATAATAATAATAAAAAAAATCAAAAAAATATATAAAAATATATTTCTCTTTTAATTTTAATAAATAAGTTAGTAGTTTTATTATTATATTTATTTTAGGCTATTTATAAAATTTTATTGTATTTTATTAAATATAAAATTAATTATTTAATATTTTTTAATTATTATTAATATTATTTATTTTTATATATGTTAATTAATTTATTTATTTATATATATATTTTTTAAAAAATAAGTGAAATCTTATCCATAGAACCACCCCAACTTCCCCATATGCACACTCCCCTTTTTCCTCTCAACTCCTCCCTCCACATGTTCTCAACTTCCTACACTTGTAACACGTACCCACTACACTATAAAAAAGGCTCAAGACAATACACACAAGGACGGACAAAAACCAAAAAACGAGAGACAACACTGGAAAAACAAAAACAATAAAAAGAAAAACACTTGGAGAAGAAAAAAGGGAGACAACACAATACATACACACAACAAAGATACCGTACAACATTTGAGACAAAGAAAAGGGAAGAAAACAAAGGAAAGAAAGGGTTGCAAATCAAATTTTGGGTCTCCGTTTGAGTTTTCGATAACGGCGTTCTTGCTTCCATACTCAATTTAGTTTGCTATACAGATTTTATTCAATTTCTACATTATTTATATGTTTTTTTTTTTTTTTTTTATCACAATTCGATGTATGAATAATATCTTTTAAATGGTTTTATGCATCATGTAGTATGAAAATTTAATTATTTATGTGAGATCTCATCTTTAACATTGTCCGATCTTAGATTTCAATATTACTTCCTATTTACATTAAATATATATAAGTAGATAGCTAATCATTAATTAATTTTTTATTATTGTCGTTTAACAAAGAATCTGCCTAATAAGGAAAATATTGTGGCTTGTTTGGTGTAAATGACCCCAGGCAGACGACTTTGAAAGAAGCAAAAAAAAAAAATGTTTTTCTCAAAATAAAAAGTGACTTTAACAAAAAATTAATTTCACATAATAGCAACACTTAAAATCAATAGTGTGTGGATTTAGTTACTGTTTTTTTTTAAACTTATCTACCTTGATATTTAAATTAATTGATCGTTACTCATTTGTTTAATAATTTGAGAGAGGAAATTTGGTTCTAGATTAATATATAATGTCCGTGTAGTTTAATTGTAAGTATTGAGCAAGACGGGTTGCGGGTTTATCTAAAATTCGTCATAAATGATAAAAGAAAAGAAAGGAAAAATCGATTTGAGGGAGCGAGGCGAGTTGCGGAATAATCCAAAACTCGTTGCAAAATAAAGAGTGAAAAAGAATAAAAAATTGAATAAGATAAAACGTCTCGAGTTTACAAGAGACGAAATGAACGCCTTTAACGCTAGGTAAACTTTAGACACGTTTAAATTTTTCGTCTAAATTAAGAATGCGGCGCACACATCTTTTTGAGACATTATAAAAAAATTCAAGGATGCAATAATGCACCATGACAAATATTTTTCTGAAATTAACTTTTCACCGATTTATTTAATATAAGAGAATAGATAAATTTTAGAATAATAAAAATGAGCAATTTTAGGTCTTAACATAATTTATTAAAATAATTTAAGTCAAGATAAGTCAATAAAATCGATCGTGCTAGAACCACGGGACTCAGGGAATGCCTCACACCTTTTCATCGGTCAACAAATTTCCTTACCCGGTCCTATGTTTTTGCAGACCAATAAAAGAGTCATTTCCTTTTGATTAGGGATTCAAAAAGGTGACTTGGACCACCATAACTCAATTTCAAGTGGCGACTCTAAAAATGATAAAAATAATCCCTATTCAAAACCGTCACTTTAATTGAAAAAATCCTTCGATCCCTCGTAGCGAAAAAGGGGTGTGACGATAATAAGCAATAAATAATAGTAGTAGTAATACACAACTATATTGATTTTAATTTGAAAAAATTTGTGGCAATTAGCTTGATAGTATTGTAATAAACAAAATTAATTAAAGAATATTAAATATTTGTATTTGAAAATATTAAGATTGTAGTAGCATTAAAAAAAATTCATTATCTTACAGCTTGGAATGCATAGTTGAAAATTACCAAATAAATTCTAACTATTTCATTTAATAATAATAATAATAATAATAATAATAATAATAATAACAAACAAATAAATAAATAATAATAGAAGTCATAATATCAGTACATAAACTCTAACTATCTCATAATCTAACTATTTCATAACCACAATTGAAGAGTCTTAAATAAACTATAACTATTTCATAGTCATAACTATCAATAAATAAATAATAGTGCATTGTAATAATAATTTAGTAGTATATACGTGACAATTTGCATATTTAAAAGTAAAATAATTAGAAGTAACTAACTATAAATTCATTTAAAATTATTATACCATATATTTAAATTTAAAGATAAAGATTAAGATTTCAAAATAAATCAATTCTACATATTTTGAGGTATGACTTCTTTTGAGATTCTACATTTTTTTTATAGTTTTAAATTGCATATACAAAAATATAAAGTTTATTTTAATTAGTTTAAATATTAAGATAAAGTTTACTAAAAAAATATTTACTTTTAAATTTTTTATAGCATTTTTTTATATTTTTAAATTTAAACTATAAAAGGATAAATGTTATTTTTATAGATGTAAATTATTTAAAGTAATAGTCTTTAGATAAAGATAAGTTTGCTGAAAATTAGTTTGTTGAATTGGTCTTAAATTTTTAAATTTTGAATTTCAAATGGAAGTTAGGATTCTTTTAGCTTTTGAATTGAAAACAAACTCTATACTAGATAAAGTTGAATTTGAACTAACTCTTTCTATTTGAACTAAATTTTCAATCAAACTTCTCATTTCATTCTTTAAATTCTTTAGAATTTATTCTTTAATTATTCAATCAAATTCATTTATTGCTTATACCACATTCGTGGTTGGCAATATGCTTACATTAATAGATCTATACACAATTTGTATATTATTTAAAGTTTGATTTTAGATTATTTTAT
Source organism: Capsicum annuum (assembly GCF_002878395.1). Classification (NCBI taxonomy): domain Eukaryota; kingdom Viridiplantae; phylum Streptophyta; class Magnoliopsida; order Solanales; family Solanaceae; genus Capsicum; species Capsicum annuum. The sequence continues at coordinate 38,769,703 of NC_061119.1, read as the reverse complement.
TATTATTTGTAACAATTTGTTTTATTTTTTGTTATATAGAATCTCTATCATGGACAAAGAGACTATAGATCATGCATATAAGATTTTTCAAAATAATTACCAAGGTATGTTGTTTATACTTGATTTGATTTATTAATTAATTTTTTATTATTTACAACTAGTATTACATTTATCTTTTGTCAGAAATGTAACTAAAGAATCTAAAGTTTTCAAAGATCTGATGTATATAAACATCACAAATGTAAAATGTATATTTAAAAAATTAACAAATATAAAGTTTTAAAGATTTGATGTATATAACCATCACAAAAGTGTGAAATGAATATTTAAAAAATTAACAAATATAATAAAAAACTATTTGTAAATCTTAAACAGAAGAGATGGGGAAAATGAATAAACAATACTTATAATAAAGCAAAACATGAAGCATAAAAGTTTTTTGCAATTACATATTATTTTTACTCATATAAGATTTGATTAGAGGTGGGGGAAGAGGGTAGTTAAGAATCTATATCTTTAAATTGTGAACAATATTCTTAAAAAAAATATGAAACATAAAAGTTGTTTTTACAATTATATAATTATTTTTCATATAGATTTGATTGGGGGGGGGGGGGGGGGGGGGAAAGGGGGTGGGGGTGAGGGGGAGTTAGATTTTTTTTTTTTTGTATTTCGAGATTTATTTTTTTGTATTTCATAATTGAGATATATAATATATGATAGTTGATTTTTTTATTATAAGATTGTTGTCAAATGTTTAAGATAATATGATTTACCACTCGAAAGAGGCATTCGATATCAAATATTTCATCCGCGCATCGCACGGATACGTATACTAGTTTCAAATAAAAGTGAAATCATTGATGAAGTAAAATTAGAAAAATATTACATCATGATAAAATTTATTTTAATTTCTACATAAATATTGAAATTTTAAAATTAAAACGTTTCTCCCATAAATTATTTTACTAAATTATTGATGTAATTTTTTAAATTATTATGTTATGTATTGTATGTTTAGCAATTTCATCTTGTATCAAGTATTTTGTGTACTAATTTAATTACTTATTTTACACATGCACTTTTAATTTTTGTGATAGTCATATTTATTGTACAACTACAAATTATGATAGAACCAACTTATATCTTAAAAATATTATACAAAAATTAAGTTAATAAAATTTAAAATTACTGTGAAAAATATTACAGTAAAAAATAATTACTAATATTAGAGACTTAATTAATTATCGAATATAATTTATAATATGTTAAATTATAAATATTATATAATATAAATATTAATATTATAATCAAAAAGTAAAATAGAGGGGATGAATAATAACTCTCTATATGTAGAGAGTTGCTATTCACCCCTTCCACATATAAAGTTTGAAGGGAAATTTAGAGGGTGATTGGAATTGCACCCTCTATTTGCCCCTCCAAATTTGAAGTTTAGAGGGGAAAATTGAGGGTGGTTGGAGATGCCCTTAAAATTTTAAACTACAAATTTCCATGAAACATTATTGAACTGCTTTGAATACTATATTTTCAGAGAGTTAACAAAGTCAATCATTATTTTTTCTTAATTCAAATAAATAGTAATTAATTGTATATTATGTGTCAATTGTATGTTATTATATGTATAAGTTGTATATTAATTCAATATATTCAATTATGTATTGTGTAAAATTCAAATGTATATGTGAATGCACTTTTAAAATATAAATATAACTGTATTTTTGTATATGTATATCTAATTTTTCTTTTTCACATGTATATCTAAATGCAGTTTGTATATTATCATAGTGAATATCGAATAGGAAAAATTGAATACATGTATAATCAATGTATATTGAATAACTATATATCTGTATATATACGTTTGCAGAATACATATTCAATATGTACATATATATTTTGCAAAATGTATATACAAATATATAATTCCTGAACTTGTTTAAAAATAGACAAGGAGAATAAGAGAGAGACAAAGAGAGAGAGGAAAGTGAGATAGGGGGATGGAGGGAGGCGAGAGACATGGGAGAGAGAAGGGAAGAGAGGAGAGAAAGAGGAAGAGGAAGGGGAAATTTAAGGTTATCTATATGATGTAATTATGCAAACTTTAATTGTAGCCTTGTAATTATGGACTAAAAGTTATCTATATGTGATGCATTCCAAAAGGACACCCCATGTCCATTAGGCCAAGGAAATTCCACCAAATGACCGATTTCAAAACAATATTGTGAGATATACAGTCGGTATAGTGAAGAATATTAGGAGTTCATGTACATGACTCCATTGATTATGCAGAAATAAGGCAATTACAGAAGAAGAAAACTAGGAAAGTAGATGAGTACAGAGTACGCAGAGAAGAAAAGAGGAATTAGATGAGCTGAATTATTCTCATTAGGTCATAATATTGGTGAGTCATCTCTCTATATGCACGAGCTAGAATCTTCTAGATGAATAGATTGTCATTAATCAACTAGTTCTTTAATCCTATAAGTAACTCAGTGAAGGTAGTTAGTTAACTAACTCCATAAAGTCAACCGTTCACTTAACTAACTTTGTGAAATTGATTAACTAACTTATTTATTCCCCAACACTATTATTCAAAATTAAGGGGATAAAAATATTTATCATCCCAAGTTTGAAGGACAAGTGCTCATGTTGAACTTTTGTTAGTCCTTTTGTGAGGATATAAGTTGTTTGATTTTGAGTAGGGACATATTCAGTCTTGACCAGTCCTTGTGAGATTTTTTTTCTTAAAAAATAACAATAAATCTCAAAGTGCTTATTTATCTTGTGATGTACTCGATTAACAGCTATTTGTATAGCATTTTTGCTATCACATAGAATTTTAACTGGTAATTGAACTTGAACTCTAAGATCCTTAAGTAGCCCAATTAACCAAGTTAGTTCAGATACTACGGAGGCAACGATTCTATAATCTGTCTATGCAGATATTCTAGAGATGGTAGCTTGCTTCTTTGACTTCTATGACACCAAGGAATCACTAAGTTTTATAGCAAAATCAGTAATTGATCTTCTTTAAAAGGGACAAGTAGCCCAGTCAGTATCACAGTGTGTAGTGAATATATCACACTTATTTCTTGATAGTTACACACTTGATTCTGGATTTACTTTGATATACCTAATTAATCTTAGAGCAGTATCTATGTAAGACTTCTTTTATGCTTATAGAAATTGGCTCTAGGTTCGAACAATATATGCAATGTATCGCCTAATAATTGTTAGGTATAATTGTTTACCAATGAGCCTTTGATGTTGTCCTTTATCTTCAAGTACTCCATCTTGTTCATCTGTTACTTTCTTATTATGATCATCATACTCTATAGTAGTTAGTCTGATAGTAGAGTCCATTGACACGTTAGCAGGTCTTGCTGCAGTAAGTCTAGTCTCTGGTAACAACTTTGATGCATACTTTCTTTTGTGTATTCCTATACCTTTTTTTACCTTGAAAATTCAATCCCTAAGAAGTAATTTAATTCTCCTAAGTCCCAGATCTTGAAGGCTTTGTGTAGTGCAGCTTTTGTCTATACTATCTCTTGAAGATCATCACCATTTACCAGTATATAATCAACATACACTAGTACTATGATTATGCGTGAACTAGTCATCCTGCTAAATAAAGAGGGATCATATTGACTTTGTATGAATCCATATTTGATAAGACCCTCAAAACGCTTTGCATTCCATTGCCTAGGGGTCTGTTTTAGCCCATACAGTGATTTAAAGAGTCTACATACTTTTCTGTTCCCCTAGCTCTTAAAATCTTATGGAAATTTCATATAAATTTCATTATGTAAATCACCTTGTAGAAAGGCATTGGATACATTTATTTGATAGATACGCCACCCTTTGCATGCAACAATTGATAGAATTGTCCTTAGAGTAACCATTTTAACTACAGGACTGAAGGTTTATTGGTAATCAATATCCTCCTTTTGGCTAAACCCTTTGGCAACTAATCTTTCCTTAAACCTTTCTATTTCACCCGTAGATCTGTACTTGATCTTATATATCAACTTGCAGCCTATTGGCTTCCTACAGGTGATAGAATGACTACTTACCATGCTTGATTCTTTTCAAAGCCTCAATGTCAAACTATATTACAGTTATCCACCTTGGATCTTGAATAGCTTTTGCGTAAGAAGTAGGTTCAATATTAGTGGAGAATGATACTAAGAAACTTTGATATTTAGGATTCAAAGCATCATAAAAAATGTATTTAGAGAGTGCATAAGCAACACTATCACACACATTCAAGGACATAAAGTTCTTCATCCATCTAGGAGGATGAGTGCTTCTAGTGGATTTTCTCGAGGTAGTAGGGATTGCAGCTGGTACTACAGACATGGCGATTTTGAAGTAGTTGCTCTTCCTCAACAAGAACATCTTTTACAAGCTGCTCCTTCTTAACCCGAGTATCTTCTACTTGTAGCATCATTATGTGAGCCTAATTTTTGAATTTACAGGAAGATAAGCAAGAGTTTGGAAGTTGAGTTCACTCATTTCTTTATAGATATCTATATGAGTAGGTGTTATGAATAAGTTCGGTAAGAAAGACATGGATTTAAGCTTGAATGAGAAGATATTTTCTCTTTCTTCCTTGAATCCTTTTATTCATTAATAAGTATAAATCCTATCTTTATCTACCAATCATCTTCATATTTCCATTGGAGAGATCCTGAAACAAGCAAAAGTTAGGAAAGAATGTAGTAAAATAATCTAATTGCTTAGTGGCTTGAGAAATAGACATTAAGTTGTATTTAAATTCAGGTAAGTGAAACACATTATAAGCTATACTGGTGTATGTTACATCACTAGGACAAGTTTGTTTAACATGAGAAATATCACCATTTGTTAAGTAGATTTTTTTTTTGGAATCCAGGTTGAGTTATTGACCCTTTGTTCAACAACTCAATGTCTAAAGCCATATGATTACTTGCTCCTGTGTCAGTGATTTATTTTGGTGGATCAGTGACAATTATCAGGGTCCTAATGTCACCTGCTATATATGCAATATGTGTGTTTGCGCTTGTCTTAGCCCCATCTTGCTCAAGCATCTTACATATGTGTTCATAATGTTCTCGAGTGAATCTTGGAGGTATGTTTATGATGTTACTAGCACCAGATGAGGCTGGTATATGTTGTCCATACCTTTGATCATCTGAGTAACCTAGCATCTGACCTTGATTTTTAACAATACTTATTTTCACAGTATGACTTCATTCAGAAATAGTCCAGTCAATCACCATATTATGAGCACTTTCTAACCTTCTCTGATGTTTGAGCTTTGGTTCATATGCTCTGAGTCATAACCCCTGTTATTCATTCTCTTTTATTCACCACGCTTGGGATGTCTGAGTGGATATCAAATGAGTTTATAGCGACATCTCATGTAGTGACCCTTAAGCTAGCAATAATCACAAATTACATTTGGATTATATGAAGAAAAATAACCTATTTTCTCTCTTTGATTCCCAGATTTAGAATACAATGAGACTCAATAGTTCCAGGCCCTAAACCTGGAAAACTAGCACCAATACTATGTGAAGGAACCTTTAGATTTTCATCACTAACCACCATAGTGTAGGCTTGATTCACAGATAGTAGAGGAGTCATTAATAAAATTTGACTCCTCACTTGAGAGGATTTATTTAATACCATTAAAAATTGATATAAATCCTGTCTTTATAGATAAACCACAAAATCCTTTGATTGACACAATTACAGGCAGGAGATGGGACCATAGATTCAAACTTATCCCAAAGTGATTTCAATTTAGAGAAATAGACGGACATAGACTGTGTACTCTGAGTACTCTGAGATATTTCTTGGTGCAAGTTATATGTTCTTGATCCATCAAGTTTATCAAATCTTTCATTAAGATTGTCCCAAATAACATTAGAACTGGAGGCCTACACAACTCCCCCAATTATATTACTTACAACTAAGTTCATAAACCAAGAGAGAGTTATAGCTTTAACCCTCTCCCATTGATCACATAATTCAGGTAGAAAGGATTCTTTCTCATAAGAACAATCAACTAAACCTAACTTATTACAACCTAACAAGGAAATTCATGTAGATTTACTCTATAGTACATAATTCTCACTACCTTTCAGCTGAAAAAAGATTACAATAATTTACATTAGTTGTAGAAAATGGGTGATTGTGATCGAGTTTGCTAAAAAGACCATAACCAACATTATCTAGAATAGTTGAATTCCCTCTATTAGTAGGAGCAGAGTTAGAAGTAGTAGCCATGTGTAGAATCCCAAATTTTAGGCTCTAGACCCACCACGAGGTAGACAATTAAACCAGTTTTCCAATACCACCAGCCTTGCCTAAATTTGATATCATAGTAAGAATATTTGGAAAATTTGCCCGAGGGACTGTCAGACTGCCACTGACAACGACACTAGTAATGACCCATTATCTGCATAATGAGTCGTAGTGTAGACTCGTTGCCACAATAGTGAAGGACCAAGGATTTTATCCCAGTGATTACGAGTCCACCATATGACACGTAATTGTCTAAATGGGTCATTAGGTGGACCCATCATCACAATAGAAAGAAACCAAGAGAACAACCCCTTGACAACGACCCTACATGATAACTCGTGATCAGACCCACTGAATCATCAGGAGAGGAGTCATTGTCATAAAAGTAAGGACCCAAGGCTTAGGTCTTTAGGTCATGACTTTAGGCCACAACTCATTATCAGGCCCAATGAGTCATAGCCTGAGTTGTTATGACTATTTTCCAGGAACCTCTGAATGTTTTAAGAAGGATTTTTTGGTCTTTTCCCATCCTTTTAACACCAAAACCACATCGTTTGGGTACTCTTATACAAGTTATTGGGGGTTAATATTACCCTAAAACCTTATAAAATCAAAATCAGCCAACACTTAGCAAAATGGGGTGATTTTCTCTTCTCCAACAGTAAATTAGGGTTCCTCAACTTCAAGCATAAATTCTAAAGAATTATTTCATCAATGGGTTCCTTCCATCCATTGAGTCAAAAAGACTTCTCAATTCTCAAGTTTAATTTCCCCTTAAAGTTTTGGGTTCCAGGTCAAATATATGTTTTCTTAATTTCTTTAGTTTATTCTTTTAACTAAACCATGAGTACATGTTTTCCCATAAGAGTTGTATCTTCCCATACTCAAAAACCATAAAATCCCCCTTTATGATAAATTGTTGAGTTTTGGGATTGAATTGTGAATTTTCTCATAATGTTCAGTTAATATTATCATGATTAGAGCTGGTGGGTTATGAACATCTGATACCTAGGGATTCATACATATACCATTTTATATGTCTTTGAGCATTTCATATTATCCTTTGTTGATATTTTTAGGGTGTAATCAAAATGAATATTTAGGTTTCAGTGTCATTTAGTTGGGAGTAGTACTTAGCATCGAGTGAATGCAGGATGAAGGCTCACCCATTAGTTAGGCTTGAGACCTTTAGTAGAATTCCCTAAGTTCCAAAAATATGGTGCCATTGTAGGTTATAATGGGTTACCTGCCAATTGAGTCTGACACTCTAGTCCTTTGGGACATCAGTTTAGTAGATCTATGCCAGTCAGTGTTCGTACCCTTGAAAAGGGGCTGAACACCCATCCAATTGGGGTTACAAGTTGGACCCTGATTTGATCAGATTAGGGTATGTCATTTATTATTAGCTCTTATAGTCCTCAGTTTATATTTTAGCTTTAGACTATGCATGACCCTATATTCAGTTATTCATCTTTATTCAGTACAAGTTTATACTCGATCTTCCATTCAGTTTATGATGTTTCATTCATTCATGTTCAACTTATACTAGTTAGTTTCCCATCTCACATACTCAATATTCAAAGTACTGATCTCATACTTTCCTATGCTGTATTATCTTATAATATTAGTACTGATTCTCAACAATTAAATCGAGGTTAGCACACTTCCATACCATACCAACTTCATCTTTTGGTGAGTCTTCATCATTTAGGGACTAGTTGTCAATATTTTCTTTTAGAATTTCATTTTATTTATTTTCAGGCAATTGTAGTTAGTTAGGGGCTTATCCCAACAACACATTATGAGTAGAGGCTTTCAGGAAGATAGTTAGTTATATTTTAGTATGTTGGTTTTGTCGGACAGTTTAAGTTTGGATGCTCTTATTCAGTATTGATCCTTTTATCATGACTACCAGATTATTTCAGTTTAGCTTCCACCTAGTATTTTACTACTTCTTCAGTATTTCTGTTATAGTATGTCAGGCTATGGGTTAGCTTGGGGTCACTTGTAACTCTAAGCATCGTGTTATGACTAATGACGAACTTAGTATTAGAGCCAAGGGTTTAAGGTTTCCTAAGGTGTCTAAAATCTGCCTTAAGTAGAGTCTTGTTCATAGGTGTGAAGCGTGCCATACTTATGAGTGAGAGGCTATGAAACGTTTTAGAAAAATCTCACTTTTTTCATTATTCATGTCGTGCGATAAAGTGTGAACTCTATTAAACTTCTTTTTCTAACTCATCCTCTATCCGTTTACAGAAAATGACTCCCTAGAGAACAAATGGAATGAGAAATGGGAATCAACAAGTACCACCACCAGTTCTGAAAGACCCTCTGAATGAACAGGTCTCACATGCTGAGTTCAGAGCTACTTCCACAACATTAGCCCAATCTATGGCTGCTCATAATAACCAACATATTGTTACCCCAGTCAACCCAATAGTGAATCCGATTGCAACTAGAATCCAGGACTTTACTCGGATGAATCCCTCAGTGTTCTTTAGGTTCGAGCCTAAGGAGAACCCACAAGAGTTTTTGGATAGTGTTCAAAATGTTACTGAAATCATATTATTGAATATATAAGGCATGAGATAACCAAAGTAAAATAAGAAATTAATGAAACTTGGGGTCAATATATATAAACATATAGATAAAAGAGGATGACCCATGCTAGGTATTATACCTTTGGGATACGTTCCTCATCATTACATAAATCGGGATTGACCCATGCAAGGATTTTCTTTCACCCCTGGGATACCACCTGATAATGGGATCAACCTATTCTAGGTGTTCCTTTCACCCCTGGGATACCACCCATAAATCAATAAATTGAGATTGGCCCATGCTAGGCTCTCGCCCCTGAGCTACCACTCACACATAAGTATATTTACTTTACATTACCTTTTTAATCTTTTAGATTGTTATTTTGGTGGTCATAACATTATTGAGATTTAGATCTATGAACCAATAGAAGAAGGCATGTGATTGAGACAAGAACAATGATATAGGAAATAAGGGTAATGCTTTGGAACTTATATGACACCATGAGACTCACTGGGCACAAAACATATTCACTAATAAGCCAAGAAGGAATGTGACAAGCAAGGAGATGATGACCTGCAACAAATAAGCTAGTAAGGTGTATAACTAGTAAGCAAGTGACATTATATAGAATATATGGGTTATGGCAGATTCTAGTGATCTTACCTAGCATATAGTAATTGGGGCAGATTCAAGTGTAGAAATTTAGACGTTTTAAATAGGGGAATATGTACATACCAAGTTGAGATACGTAACTCCTCGACTAAAGAGGTTTGGACTATAGAATAAATACTTACTAGGTAATAACAAATAGAAGGGTACGTGAGAATGGGTACTATTGAACCATGCAGGCAGATTCTAATTAGGAACAAATGTATATCCCACATAAGGACATATAAACCATATAATAATTAGGTAAAGACTCTATAAGGTCACCCTTATGCCCAAACACGATGGGAATGATATTCGAAAGAAAAATATGTGTGGCCAAAAGAAGTATACAATCAATTAAAGCAATTTTGGACAGATTGTAATTCAGCATGTGACACTCTTTAACTTGTATAATATTGGATATTATTGACTCATATAAGAGAAAAATGTGACACTTTGACACACTTTTAGACCATAAGCAGTAAATAAAAGGTCGATTAACTATAGTGGAGTTGGTACATCATCACAATGTATCTTTTAACATGAAAGATTATCTACGAAGCTCACTTTATTGGTACACAAGTATATGAAATCATGCCAAAGAATATGAACTAGAATAGCCTTACATTCCTCATTGTGCAACCTGATTATTATAATGAATTAGACTTCTTTCCTTTAAGGTGTTAATCTATAATATAAGCACATAATGGAGCTAAGCACTTGATGGGTAGTAAGACTATTCAGCCCCTCAAACACTTGGTGTATCACCACGCCCTCCTTCTATACCTTAATACAAATCCACTTCACCATTCCATAAGGTTACCCACTGCCTCCATCAACAACACTTATTGATATCACCTAAACAGTCCCAAAATCCTTCAACACAATATAAGATAATGAAATCACGGCTTCCGATCACCGTCCCGTGAGTTCTTAACAACAATATATATAAAATTCTCCATCAAGACCTATACAAAAGGTGGGGTAAATCGGGGCAGTAACCTTACCTTATTTCTGAAATTTTCTTTCTTAAAGTTCACTCCATCAAGAAACTAAGTTTCCCTTCAAGTTGAACCAAATACTATTGGAAAATATCTTGGAGATTAAAGAGAAGTGGACTGCCAAACTTGGCAAAAAGGGCTATCCTATATTTCAGTATGTTGGTTTTGTCGGATAGTTTAAGTTTTGATGCTCTTATTCAGTATTGATCCTTTTATCATGACTACTGAATTATTATAGTTTAGCTTCCACCCAGTATTTTACTACTTCTTCAGTATTTCTTTTATAGTATGTCAGGTCATGGGTTAGCTTGGGGTCACTTGTAACTCTAAGCATCGTGTTAAGACTAATAACAAACTTGGTATTAGAGCCAAGGGTTTAAGGTTTCCTAAGGTGTCTGAAAGCCACCTTAAGTAGAGTCTTGTTCATAGGTGTGAAGCGTGCCACACTTATGAGTGAGAGGCGATGAAACGTTTTAGAAAAATCTCACTTCTTTCATTATTCATATCGTGTGATAGATCGTGAACTCTATTAAACTTATTCTTCTAACTCGTCCTCCATTTATTTATAGAAAATGACTCCCTAGAGAACTAACGGAATGAGAAATAGGAATCAACAAGTACCACCACCAGTTTTGAAAGACCCTCTGAATGAACAGGTCTCATATGCGGAGTTTAGGGCTACTTCCACAATATTAGCCCAATCTATGGCTACTCATAATAACCAAGATATTGTTACCTCAGCCAACCCAATATTGAATTTGGTAGCAACTAAAATTTGAGACTTCAATCAGATGAATACCTCAATGTTCTTTAGGTTCGAGCCTGATGAGGAGCCGCAAGAGTTTTTGGATAGTGTTCAGAACATTACAGAAATCATAGGTGTCACTTTGAGTAAAAGTACTGAAATGGTTGCTTATCAATTACAAGGAGTGGATCACATATGGTTTAAGATATGGAAAGAGGATAGAGGTATAGATGTAGGGCCAGTAGAGTGGGATAAGTTTGTTACTATATTTCTAGAAAGGTTCTTCCCACTTGAGTTAAGATAAGCCAAGGTTTAGGTGTTCATAAACCTGAAGCATGGAAACCAGAGTGTGAAAGAGTATTCACTCAAGTTTACTCAGTTGGCAAGCTATACTTCAACTATGGTTGTTGACTCCAAGGCTCGGATGAGCAAGTTTGTGTCTGGTGTATTGAGAAAGTGGTAAAAAAATATAGGATGGCCATGTTGGTTAAGGAGATGGACCTCTCCCAATTGATGTTCCATGCTCAACAAATTGAGGAGGAGAAGATCAAAGAAAAGAGAAGAGAGAGTAAGAGGGCCAAAACTATTAGCTTTAATTTCTCTCAATAGAGGTCATATAGTAGAAATCATTATCAGTTCTACCATAAATCTTTAGCTCCATCCCTCTCTTCAGCTAGTGCCTCAGTACCCAAGTTTAAATAGGATACTCGTGAAAGAGCATTAGGCTCTAAGTCCCAAGGTAGTATGAATAGTGTTTACACCAACCCAGTTTGCAGGAAATATGGTAGGAACCACTGGGGTAAGTTCTTAGTAGGTAGTGATGCTTGTTTTGGGTATGGTAAGTCAGGTCACAAATTAAGGGATTGCTTAGCGGTGGTATAGAAAGGTAGGAATGATCATAAGCAAAGCCAATCAAACTTTTCAGCTACTCTAGCAGGTCACCTGACTTACCAATGTGCCATATTTGGTGCAACTAGTAGACAATGTCAGCATAGGTTTTATTCCCTTTAGAATAGATAGGACCAGGAGGGTTCTCCTGATGTGGTCATTGGTATGTTACAAGTTTTTCATATTCATGTGTATGCATTATTAGATCCCAGAGCCATACTTTTCTTAGTGAATCCTTATATAGTAGTGGATTTTGGCGTCATCGCCAAAATCCTTGCAGGGCCCTTCTCAATTTCTAATCTAATCAGTAGTTCAATCATAGCCAGACAGGTATACTGAAATTGATCAGTCATAATATCCCAGAAAGTTAATTCAGTCGATCTTATTGAGTTAGACATGTCCAATTTTGATGTTATTCTTGGTATGGATTAGTTCCACTCTTGCTATGCCTCGGTTGACTGTAGAAACAGAGTAGTCCAATTTCAGTTTCCAAATGAGTCAATCTTAGAGTGGAAGGGTAGTACCTCAATGCTTATAGGTCGGTTTGTCACTTTCCTTAAGGCAAGAAAAATAATTTTTAAAGAGTGCATCTATCATCTTGTTCGAGTCAAGGACTCAAGGTCCAAAATCCCGAGCCTTGAGTCAGTTCCAGTGGTGAACGAATTTATAAAAGTATTTCCTGAAGATTTGCTCGGAGTTCCTCCCAAGCTAGAGATTAACTTCAGAATAAATCTCTTTCCAGATACCCAACCTATTTTAATTCCACCTTATAGAATGGCTCCACAAGAGCTTAAGAAATAGAAGAATAGTTGAAGAATCTCCCAGACAAGGGTTTTATCAGGCCTAGTATCTCCCTATGGGGTGCTCCAATTATTTTTGTGTGTAAGAAAGACAGTTCTCTCAGAATATGCATTGACTACCATCAGTTGAACAAGGTCACAGGCACGAATAAGGACCTCATTCCCAAGATTGATGACCTATTTGACCAAATTTAGGGTGCCACTTGTTTCTATAAGAAGGACCTCGGATACGGCTATCATCAACTCAGAATCAACAAATGTGACATCCCAAAGACAACCTTCAGAACCCGTATAGCCATTTTCTATTTGTAGTTATGTTTTTTGGACTAATGAATGCTCCTGCAACTTTTATGAACTTGATAAATAGAGTGTTTAAGCAATATTTGTATATGTTTACAATAGTCTTCATAGATGATATCCTCGTTTATTCTCGGAGTAAAGGTAAACACACAAATCATTTGAAAATTATCTTGCAGATTCTTAAGGATCATCAGCTATTTGCTAAGTTCAATAAATGTGAATTCTAGTTGAAATCAGTATCATTCCTTGGTCATATTATTTTCGGTAAAGGCATTCGAGTTGATATTCAAAATACCAAAGTAGTGTAGAGTTGACCTAGACCTATCTCTTTATCAGGTATTAGGAGTTTCTTGGGTTTAGTCGGCTACTATAAATAGTTTCTTGATGGATTTTCCTCTATTTCCTCTCCCATGTCCAGACTGACTCAAAAGAAAATTAAATTTCAGTGGTCTGATTCTTACGAAAATGTCACACCCCTATTTTTCACCGCATCCGATCCCGCTAGGGAGTTGGTTTTAGAGAAAATGGGTTTTTCCAATTAAAGTGACGTTTTGAAAAGAGATTATTTTATTTATAGAGTTGCCACTTGGAATTGAGTTTGGGTGTTCCAAGTCACCTTATTGAATCCCTATTCAAGAACAAATGACTCTTTTTTTTTTTTTTTGGTATGCGAACTGGGAATCCGGATAAGGAATTCTGTTGACCGAGGGGAAGGTGTTAGGCACCCCTCGAGTCCCGTGGTTCTAGAACGGTCGCTTTAATGACTTACGTCTGGCTTAAATTAATCTCTCGGATACATAATATTTGTTAGCCTAAAAGTTACTTACATCCTACTTTGAATTTATTTTAAATTATTTAAAACTGTATTAATGTGTGGCTCACCGATAGTAGTACTTTTCGTCCTTACCCCGAGTTTTGGTATATCACTCCCATCTTTGAGACATTTATGGATCGCTTCATTTTTCAAAGTCTAAATAAGCACCTAATATGTTCAGAATCTACCCGACTCGATTAGATCGATTTTAAAGTGATAAGTTAGATTTTATTATAACGAATGGTCGATAGCAGGGCTTTCCAACTTCATCGTTAGTTTCCACTTGTAAATTAAATTCTTAATTTTGTAAAGATCAAGAACGTAAATCATTCTTTTTCACGTCGCTCACTTACAAATGAGTTTTCCCTCTCTTTTATTTTACTATTGTAAAATTATTGTAATAAGGTTTGGAAAAGTGTGCATTCCATTTTTGGCTCCATCAGGCCCTTTTTAATTAATTAAACCCTTAGAAATTAATGCAGGCTGAAAACGTTTTTGGAACGTAAAGATAAGAGATATCGAACTAAGAATTGATGCAACAACTATGACAAAACCTCATAATGTCGAACTAACAATTACAGATACTACAAAATAGAATGTACAATCCCCCTAATAAAACAATTTAAACAAATACTCCAACGAACTACGTGTAAGGGTTTGAGAAGCATACAATTTATTATAATATATCATTTATAGTGTTTAAATTATTCTGTTCCTGTAAACTTAAGCACTATATGCCATAACCCCCACATATTTCCTTAATCTCTATATTTAAACTACTAAACAAGTGATTTTATGATTTAGGAGTGACGGTTAAATCGAGAACTAGAGAGAAAAGTGACCGAACAAAATATTAATCTATAGTCCCTTTTTAGCTAAAAAAAAATTACTTATAATAACGGACATGAAATAAATTAATCGCCATTCGAACACGGAAAATACTAACGTGTGAAATCCACTATTTACCAAAACATTAAAACCCATTTATACAATTTCTTAGCCAATACATGAAAAGAAAACAACAAAGGCTCTAATGTATTAAAAAAACAAAAAAAAAACTTATTTTAGAACGCAAAGGAAAATTCACAAACCGTACTTTGTTAACTGATTCTGACTTTGAAAATTTAACGTTGCTACTAATTGGATCATACTTATAAGTACCTAAATCTAAATAACAGAAAATTTAATGGTGATTTAAGCATGGGAGAATTTTTTAAAAACTACGTGATTAGAAATTCTCATTTATCAAAAATGGAACCAAACAAATATAAGTCATGTTAACAGTTCCTCTTGTTTTCCCTTTTTTTTTTTTTTTTTTGCATGCATGCACACATATAGGTCTAAGATTCTAGTTACAACACAATTGTACTAATCGCATGTCAACCGAATACAACGTTACATCTTTTAACGCTAATGAATCTAACGACTATCTCATTTAGAAATCAATCAAATTTAAATTAGTTAACGTTGCTTCGGAATAACAACTAGTTATAAATGGCAACATAAAGTAAACTATATAAAAATAATGAATTATACATAACGAACAATAGAAAAATTCATGGAAATTATAACTTTATTCACACTCCAATTCGCATAGAAAACTTATAGAATAAATTGTATGAATTCGATGAGAACCTGTATGACGAATTGAAGCGGGTAAAGAAATAGAACGCCGTCACCGAAAACTCAACGAGACCCCGACTTTTCTGTTCTGTCGCGGGCGTTTCTTCTTCTTCTTTTCTCTTTGTTTTCTTATTTTTCCTTTTTGCCCGTTGAATCTCCCCCATTTATACTTGTTGTGCGTGTGTTTTTATATATAAGTGCATGTGTGTGTGTCATGGGTTGTGTGGAGGAAAAGTGGGAGAGGTTAAGTAGAAGTGGGAATTGTGGGGTGGTTTGGGTAGTTTAGGTCTCTTTTTTTTTCTTTTTATTATTATTATTATTATTATTATTATTATTATTATTAATAAAATAAAAATGATTAAAAACTAATAAAATATAATATAAGTTAATAACTAGTCTTAGGAGTATGATTAAGAAATATTAAATCACAACATGCTTTATTAAAAGTTGAAAGAAGAAAACAAATATAATTTAGAAAAAATTCTTTTTTTTTCTAAATATAAATAAACAAATAAATAAAACTTATTTAAAATGTGACTCTATTTTCGTAGTTTTCAAAATTTTTAACAAACCTCAAAAAATAAGATAAATTTAAAATGCCTAAAATAAAATTAAAAAAAAATTAATTGAACATTAAAATGGTATAAAAACATTAGGTTTGGGTCAAAAATTAGGTGTTTATAGAATGCCCTCTTTGCTTGGAAATATGGAGAATTTCCAAGCAAAGAAGTAAACATGACTAATTTTGGCTCAACCATTTATTGACTAGTAAATAAGTAGAAAAGAGGTGCGACCGAGCCTTGGTTTTAGACATCCTACATATCTCGAGTTATAAGAGAATCAGGTCACATGTAGTTCAAGTGGGTTTGGGAATGAATGGATGAGTTGGAGAGCCGATTTGAGGCCCCGTCGAGTTTTCGGTTCGTGGCTCTTTTTATTACATCAGAAAAAGGAAAATAAAACTAAAAATGAAAGATACAAAATCCTATCTATTCTAATTGTCTTGATTCTCTTGCTTCAGATCTTCTTCTTGGGTCCTCAGTTATCGCTTCACCTTCTTATGGTGGGTACCTTAATCTCAAGATTTGATCTTGAAGTTAGGATTTGAGACTTGAACTTGCAACTTGGATTGTGTCATTGACACTCTTCCAAAGGATAGTTCATAAAATACTTTTGGATGTTTGTTCTCTTGATCAGGAGTTATGCAGATGATTCTTCGGATGTTGGGCCGCTATAGATGCATAGATGACTCTGTGTTTTCAAAATAATCATTCTCCACTACTCAAATCAGAGATAGAATGCCATTCTCGGCATTAAACCTGTGTTTTGCTGAAAACCTGCAAGCCATCAAAGAAAACAAAACAAAACAAACAAAATTTTTCTGCCCCAAGTTTGCACTAGGAAATTTTTGTGAGTTATTAGAAAAACTACACAACAATTTAAAAATAAATAATTAAAAATGATAGAAATCAAAGTCAGGCATGCAATAAAATAAGATTCTTATTCTCAATAATGCAACCAAAGGAAGTTGTGCCTTATGAACACGTGAAAAAGAGTTAGGATATTTGCTTCTTATAATGCAACTAGATTTTGTATGCCCTATGAAGACATAAATAAGAAAAATAGGAAGGTTTGTTTCCTAAAATATCAACTAGGGGACGGCGCCCCATGAAGACGAAATAAAAATGTCAACTAGGGGATGGCGCCCTATGAAGACGGATAAGAAAAATTAGGAAATGGTGTTTCCTAAGACGTCAACTAGGGAATGGTGCCCTATAAAGATGAATAAGATGTCAACTAGGGGATGTCGCCCTATGAAGATGAGATAAGATGTCAACTAGGGGATGACGCCCTATGAAGACGAGATAAGATGTCAACTAGGGGATGACGCCCTATGAAGACGAAAAAGATGTCAACTAGGGGATGGCGCCCTATGAAGACGAGACAAGATGTCAACTAGGGGATGACACCCTATGAAGACGAAATAAGATGTCGACTAGGGAATGGCGCCCTATGAAGACGAGATAAGATGTCAACTAGGGGATGACGCCCTATAAAGACGAAAAAGATGTCAACTAGGGGATGGCGCCCTATGAAGACGAATAAGATGACAACTAGGGGATGGCGCCCTATGAAGACGAATAAGATGTCAACAAGGGGATGGCACCCTATGAAGACGAGATAAGATATCAACTAGGGGATGGCGCCCTATGAAGACGAATAAGATGTCAACTAGGGGATGACACCCTATGAAGACGAGATAAGATGTCAACTAGGGGATGGTGCCCTATGAAGACGAGATAAGATGTCAACTAGGGGATGATGCCTTATGAAGACGAGATAAGATGTCAACTAGGGGATGGCGCCCTATAAAGACGAAATAAGATGTCAACTAGGGGATGACGCCCTATGAAGATGAGATAAGATGTCAACTAGAGGATGACGCCCTATGAAGACGAGATAAGATGTCAACTAGGGGATGACGCCCTATGAAGACGAAAAAAATGTCAACTAGGGGATGGCGCCCTATGAAGACGAATAAGATGACAACTAGGGGATGACGCCCTATGAAGATAAATAAGATGTCAACAAGGGGATGACGCCCTATGAAGACGAGATAAGATGTCAACTAGGGGATGATGCCCTATGAAGACGAGATAAGATGTCAACTAGGGGATGACGCCCTATAAAGATGAGATAAGATGTCAACTAGGGGATGGCGTCCTATGAAAACAAAAAAGATGTCAACTAGGGGATGGCGCCCTATGAAGACGAATAAGATGACAACTAGGGGATGGCGCCCTATGAAGACAAATAAGATGTCAACAAGGGGATGGCGCCCTATGAAGACGAGATAAGATGTCAACTAGGGGATGGCGCCCTATGAAGACGAGATAAGATGTCAACTAGGGGATGGTGCCCTATGAAGACGAATAAGATGACAACTAGGGGATGACACCCTATGAAGACGAATAAGATGTCAACAAGGGGATGGCGCGCTATGAAGACGAGATAAGATGTCAACTAGGGGATGACGCCCTATGAAGACAAATAAGATGTCAACTAGGGGATGGCACCCTATGAAGACGAGATAAGATGTCAACTAGGGGATGTCGCCCTATGAAGACGGATAAGATGTCAATTAGGGGATGGCGCCCTATGAAGATGAATAAGATATCAACTAGGGGATGGCGCCCTATGAAGACGAGATAAGATATCAACTAGGGGATGATGCCCTGTGAAGACGAGATAAGATGTCAACTATGGGATGATGCCCTATGAAGACGAGATAAGATGTCAACTAGGGGATGATGCCCTATGAAGACGAATAAGATTAGGATTTTTTTTTAGTTAGAAGAGAAAAGAAAAAAAAATGCCCCAGTTTTGAATATGAGGGGTTTTATTATTATTATTATTATTATATGGATACGAACTTAGAATTATAGGAGTATAACAAAACAGAAAATTTAACAAAACTTAGCTTTGCTATACTTGTTTTTTTTTCACTAAACTTCACAAGATTGCTTTGCCCCTGTTCAAGCAAAGAAAGAAAAAAAATTGTGAGTTTTAAACGTGGTAGTTGGTTTGTGGCCTTGAATCCCTTGGAGGTTTGCCTTATCCTTGCCCCAACTTGATACAGTTGATTAAACTAATTAGTTGGCGAGGTTGAATCTTTGTCTTTCAAATTCTGTTGTATTTTTGTTTGTTTCAGTATGATTCTGTTCTTCATTTTCAAATGCTTTACTCGTAACACTTATCTTAACTGGCTCCCTGTCCTTGTCTAGGTGGTGAACGCCCAACAATCTCTGCTCAATTTCACTGGGATCCATGGTCAATTTTGTGCGTTTTTCTTTATTTTGCATTTGGTGCGAGACTTACCCATAAAAAAAATAGAGCGTGTAAAAATGAAATAAGGAAAAATCAAAAGATGGAATAAAAGAATTATGTTTGAATAGAAGGTATTTCTACCAGTAAAGTAAGAAAGCTTATTTGGAGGTGTATATTGACTTCAATAACGCATGATACACAATTTGGAGTAGATATTTGATCCTTCAAAACTGTCTAATCTCGAATTAGGTTGCACCTTTCAATCAAATCAAATCATCCTTCTTGATCTTTGTCCTGTCATGATAAACTTTGTTTGACTAAAGTCATTCCTTCTGGGATTTTCTCAATTGACCTCTCTAATTTCGATTGTCTCGTTCATCATTGTCTTATGGCGCCCCTGAGGGTTTTCACCAATAAGATTTTTTTTTTTTGATATCTTGTGGTGCCTACATGGGTTTTCACCTACAAGCCCCTCCCCCCCTTTATATATATATATATATAGCACACAAGGCTTGACATTCTCAAAAATTGATCGGAAGGTCTTTAATGGACAAAGGGAAAAGGATTTTTAGGATAAATTACAACTTGAAAGCCATATAAAAGTGACAATAGGATATATATCTTTTTTTTTTTTAAATACCAAGATTTTTTTTCTTTTGTCGGACCAAACCCCAAGATAGGGCTGCCTACGTATCCATTTAGGAATCAGGTCGAACGTAGTTCAATGCTAACGCAATATTTTTTTTTTTTGACTCCAAAGAGGGTAAGCAAGGAAAGGTAAATAAGGCTCGAAGGGCTGACAAGGGATTAATGACATTTAGTTAAGTAGAATGATGGCCTTTCATTATCTCAACTTGAGAATGTTAAACACAAGTGTGTCAAATATAATATCTTTTGACTGAATCGGCATTGATAGCTTTTTCTATCATTTTTCCGTCCAGATCCGCAAGTTGCAAAGCTCCATTTGATAATACTTGTTTAACTATGTATGGACCTTTCTAGTTTGGAGCAAACTTTCCTTTAGCCTCTTCTTGGTGTGGAAGGATGCAATTTACAACAAGTTGGCCGGCCTCGAATTTTCTAGGACGTACCTTCTTATTGTAAGCTCGCGCCATCCTCTGTTGGTATAATTGACCAAAGCAAACTGCCGTCAACTTTTTTTCATCTATTAACGATAATTGTTCTAGTCTAGACTTGACTCATTCAGTATCGTCAATTTTGGCTTCACTAATGATTTGAAGCGAGGGAATTTCGACTTCTGCGGGTATCACAGCTTCAGTCCCATAGACTAGTAAATAAGGAGTTGCGCCAGTCGATGTACGGATAGTTGTACGATATCCTAAAAGAGCAAACGATAATTTCTCATGCCACTGTCGATATCCTTGGACCATTTTCCTAAGAATCTTTTTAATATTCTTGTTTGCTGCTTCAGCGGCTCCATTTGCTTTAGGACGGTAAGGGGTAGAATGATGATGCACGATCTTGAATTACTCACAAACCTCCTTCATTAGATGACTATTGAGATTGGTTGCATTGTCTGTGATAATGGACTTTGGTATACCAAAACGACATATGATGTTCGAATGAACAAAATCCACTACTATTTTTTTCGTGACCAATTTGAAAGTAGCGGCTTCTACCCATTTGGTGAAATAGTCAATAGCGACCAGTATGAATCGATGCCCATTAGAAGCTTTTGGTTCTATTGGACCGATTACATCCATGCCCCAAGCAACGAATGGCCAAGGAGCAGACATAGGATGCAGCTCTGAAGGTGGCGAGTGAATCAAATCACCATGAATTTGACACTGATGACACTTGCGAACAAAGCGAAAGCAATCTCGCTCCATAGTTAACCAATAATATCCTGCCCGCATAATCTTCTTCGCTAAAACATATCCATTCATATGCGAAAAACATACCCCCGAATGTACCTCATTCATGATTCTTTCAGCTTCCTGAATATTAACACATCTCAACAAGTTCAAGTCTAGGGTTCGTTTGTACAGAATCTCCCCACTTAAGAAGAAACCATTAGTAAGTCGCCTAATAGTCCTTTTTTTATCTGCATTGGCGTGTATTGGATATTATTTTGACTTTAGGAAGCATTTGATATCATAGTACCAGGGTTCATTATCTGGTTTTCCATCAATTATATTGCAATAACCATGTTGATTTCGTATCTGTATCTATAATTGGTCGATATGCGTATTTCCTGGGTATGGGAGCATAAAAGCTAGGGTAGCCAGGGCATCAGCCAACTCATTATGGGATCTGGGAATATATCTAAACTCAATAAACTTGAACCTTTTGCTAAGGTCCTCTAGGAACTGTTTGTATGGAATGAGCTTGATATCTCTAGTTTCCTATTCACCTTGAATTTGTCGAATGAGTAATTCGGAATCTCCTAACACTACTAGCCTGTGTACATCTATATTTATTGTCATATTTAACCCCATGATGCAAACTTCATATTCTGCTGTGTTATTAGTATAAAAGAAACGGAGTGGTGCTGTGGCGGGATGATGATGCCCGGTCGGTGAGACAAGAACTGCCCCAATTCCTACTCCTTTGACATTGACTGCCCCATCAAAATATAATTTCCACGTATACAGATCATCTTGAACTTCTTCCTCAATTGAATTTATCTCTTCATCAGGAAAGTAAGTTCGCAAAGGCTCATACTCATTGTCAACTGGGTTCTCTACCAAATGATCGGCCAATGCTTGCGCTTTCATAGCAGTACGAGTAACATACACAATGTCGAATTCTGTAAGTAAAATCTGCCACTTCACCAATCTGCCTGTGGGCATAGGTTTTTGAAAAATATAGTTTAAAGGATCTATTCGAGATATGAGGTAGGTTGTGTAGGACGAAAGATAGTGCTTCAACTTCTGAGCAATCCAAGGTAGGGCGCAACACGTCTTTTCTAAAAGAGTATATTTTACCTCGTAACTCGTGAACTTTTTGCTCAAATAATAGATTGCTTGTTCCTTTTTGCCTGTGATATCATGCTGTCCTAAAACACAACCAAAAGAATTGTCCATCACTGACAGATATAGCAATAAAGGCCTACCAGGTTCCGGTGGGACCAGTACTGGAGGATTTGCCAAATATTCTTTAATCTTATCAAATGATTCTTGACATTCGTCTGTCCATTGGATAGCAGCATCCTTTTTCAGCAACTTAAATATTGGTTCACATGTAGTGCTGAGCTGAGCGATGAATCTGCTTATATAATTTAGCCTTCCAAGAAAACTCATAACCTCAGTTTTATTCTTTGGAGGCGACAATTCTCGAATGGATTTTACCTTGGAGGGGTCTAATTCAATGCCTCTGCGGCTAATTATGAAACCCAAAAGTTTTCCGAATGGAACTCCAAATGCACACTTGGCTGGATTGAGCTTAAGATTATACTTTCGCAATCTTTCAAAGAATTTCCTCAAGTCATATACATGATCGACTCGTGTCTTGGACTTGATAATGACATCATCAACATATACTTCTACTTCCTTGTGCATCATGTCATGAAAAATAGTAGTCATAGCTCTCATGTATGTAGCTCCCGCATTCTTTAAACCAAATGGCATGACCCTGTAGCAATAAGTACCCCATGGGGTGGTGAAAGCAGTCTTTTCTGCATCTGTTTCATCCATCAAGATCTGGTGATATCCGACATAACAATCCACGAAAGATTGGATCTCATGTTTAGCATAATTATCAACAAGGATATGAATATTGGGTAGCAGAAAGTTATCTTTAGGGCTTGCTTTGTTCAAATTCCTATAATCAACACAAACTTTGATTTTGCCATCTTTCTTTGGTACGGCACCACATTAGCCAACCATGTGGTGTACTGAGCGACCCTGATCACGTTCGCATTCAATTGCTTCATGATTTCCTCTTTGATTTTATCTCTCACGTCAGTTTTAAACTTTCTTTGCTTTTGCTGGACTGGTGAAAAATTAACGTATGTAGGCAGTTTGTGGACTACCAAATCCGTGCTTAGACCCGGCGTATCATCATAAGACCAAACAAAAATATCCTTATACTCGATCAAAATCTGAACAATATCATTCCTGATATGCTGATCCGCATGAATACTTATTTTTATTTCTCTAACCTCCTCACCAGTTCCTAAATTTATTATCTCAGTGTCATTTAAATTGGGTTTGGGCTTATCCTCAAATTGATCCAATCCTTTTTTGACTTTCTTATCAGCTTCACCTTCATCGTAATCATCTACCGTTTGGTTTGCTGATTCGAGATTAGACAACTTTTTAGGATCTAAATGTGAACTCCACGTACATGCCATGTTATCGAAGTCAGTATTAACATAACTGAAATAAGATAAAGAAAAAATAAAAATTAAAAGAGGGAAGAAAAGATAAATTTACTAGAAAACTTGAATTTCATTTAGTTGAATCGGAAAGGATAGGAGGGTTAACATTAAAGCAGAGCAACTAAACTATGTGGACTACAACCCTGAGAATAGTCCAAAATACAAAAAAAAAAGAAACAAAACAACAAAATAAACTACCAAGACTCCTTCCTTGTGGGGAGAGGAGTGGCTTCCCAGTTAGTGAGCTTGATATTTGGCCCGACGAACTGCACATCTGCATCGCTAGGGCCTTCACCCATCTGAACCATGTTTATTTCATGAAATATTTCCTTGAGACCTTGACATATTTCATCCACATCCTTGTTAGCATATGGGTAATTTTCTTCCTTTGAGCTTTCATGAAAGATTGGCTAATGTGTGGAACCGGACTTGTCAATTTCCAAGCCTTTTTCTTCTGCTCTTTTGTCCATTTTCTATCTGCCGCGGTAGGCTTAAAGCCTAAGCCAAAGGAGTTGTGGCTACCACATGGATCTACAGGGTTTATAATTCTTTGCAGCGAAACCCGTAATCCTTTTCCCGGTTCATAACCATTTTATAGCATTTGGCTGGCCACCATGATTGAAGTAGAAGAGAGATGAGGCCCTAGAATTGGCATGCCTTCCACGACTTGATCATCTGTCATAATTTCAAAGGCTTGATAAATGGAAGATTCACAACCCCCTTTTGTTTTGATACAGGGTACGAAAGGATCTCAATGTATGGGAAGGTCATTCTCTCCATGTACAATGATTTCCTGATTGTCGTGTTCAAACTTAACTACTTGATGCAAAGTAGAAGGTATGGCTCTGGCCGTGTGGATCCATGGTCTTCCTAAAAGTAGGTTGTAGGAAGTATCTATGTCTATTACTTGAAAGGTGATTGTAAACTCAACTGGTCCAATAACTAAAGCAAGATCTACCTCACCAATTGTGTCTCGTTTTGCACCATCAAAAGCCCGAACACATACATTATTGGACCGAATCCTATCTGGGCTAATTTTTAATTTTTGCAAAGTAGAGAGAGGGCAGATATCTACTCCTGAACCTCCATCGATCATTACCCCTTTTATGTAATATCCTTCGCATTTGATAGTCAGATGCAAAGCCTTGTTATGACCAGAACCTTCTGTGAGTAACTCATCATCAGTGAAAGTGATTCTATTTGCTTCAAATATTCTACCAACCATCCTTTTTATTTGACATACCGTAGTTTCCTTTGGGACGTATGCTTCATTCAACAACTTAATCAATGCCCGACAATGTTCTTTAGAATATAGCAGCAGGGATAGTAATAAGATTTGAGCCGGGGTTTTCCTCAATTGATCGACAATGGAATAGTCTTGGGTTTACATTTTCTTCAGAAATTCCTCAGCCTCTTCGTTTGTGATAGGTTTTTTCATTGGCCCTTGACTATCTTTAAACTATTTTGGTCTCCTTAATTATTCTGGAACATAGCATCTTCCTGATCAAGTCAAACCCCCTGTTTTGTTTGTTTCTTCCATGATCTCTTTTCTTTGTACATCACCGTGGTTTTGTTTTAGTTCCATGGGATGGTTTTCAAGCTTGTCACTGGGAACTGTGCTGTGTGTCTTATGACAATTGGCTCTATTATCTTTCTCATGTTGTTGCGCTGTTGGTCGAACCATGCGGGACCACTCGAAACATATAGTTTTAGCCCATCTTGTGCTATTCCCTTTAGCTTTGCAGGAACATACAATACCATCTTTTCTGAATCTCGGGGTCTTATAATGGAACTAGCTCCTTTCACGATCAGTGGTTCTCTTTGCATATACTTCAGTGCTTCACCCGGGTTCTCCTTCAAGGTGCCTATTTCCATCATTGCTTGGCTTGTTTGCCTGTAGTCTCTGTCATTAAAAATCATCCGCATGACATGTGTATTACTGTGATTAGGAAGTGGATTGTCGGTGACATTCGGTGCTTCTTCTTTTTGTATTATGATTACCTTGCTTTCGATTAACTTTTCGATGGCTCTCTTCAGATTCCAATAACTTTTGGTACTGTGAACTTGGACGTTTGAATGGTACTCACACCTTACATTAGGATCAAACCAACTAGTATTCGGATCCACTTTGAAAGGAAAAATAGGTTCAATCCATCCTAATTTGACCAATCTCTGCAACAGGCTCGTATATGATTCTCCAATTGGGGTGAAGTTTTCCCTTGGCCTCTGTTCTCTTGTATAGTCTGCCTGAACATACGAATTACAAAGGGCTTGTAAATTTGGCTGCCGTGGATGAAAACCTTGTGGTGCAGGTGCCCACCATTGTGGACGCTGAGGAGGTTGGGCATACGCTTGAGCATTAAGAACAGCAGTTTGAGGTGTATAATAATGTTGAGGAGGGCTGGGTTGTCCCTTTTGGACGTGAACATAAGGGGAGTTCCGTCCCCTTTGGACATTGCCCGGTCTTGATGCCATCATGGATCCTTCTTCCTTCTTTTTTCGATTTTCGAAACTACCTGATCCACTCTGAATGGCTTGTGTAGTAGCCCCGAGGGCGGTTTGGCTCATGATTTTTCCTGATTTGATGCCATTCTCTACTATTTCCCCAATTTTTATTGCTTCGGCAAAAGGTTTACCAACCTTGGCTAGTAAATGATGAAAATAATCAGACTCTTGAGTTTGGAGAAAAACGTCAATCAATTCCTGGTCCTTCAGTGGCGGTTTGACTCTAGATGCCTGTTCTCTCCATTTTATGGCAAACTCTCAAAAACTTTCAGATGGTTTTTTCTTCATATTAGTTAGAGAAGTGCGGTCAGGGATAATATCGAGATTGTATTGAAATTGTTGTACAAAATCTTGAGCCATATCATCCCAAACGTGCCAATGGGAGATGTCTTGATCGATAAACCATTCGGAGGCTATTCCTGTCAGACTTTCTCCAAAATAGGCCATAAGCAGCTCCTCTTTCCCTCCTGCTCCTCTAAGTTGATTGCAATACCTTTTTAAGTAGACCACTGGGTCACCCTGACCACTATATTTGTCGAATTTTGGGGTCTTGAACCCTATTGGCAAATGAACATTAGGGAACATACACAGGTCTTTGAAAGAGACGCTTTTGTGTCCTCCCAATCCTTGTATGTTTCTCATACTCTGCTCCAGACTCCTCACTTTTCTAAATATCTCTTCTCGTTCTTCATTCATAATAGCCTTCTCAATCACGATATGAGACTCAGGCTGATGAGTGGGCTGATATGAATTTATGGGTTTGAATGCTAATTTAGAAGGATAGACTCGATCATGATTTAGCTCGTTGATAGGCTTCTGTATCATTGATGGAGGATTTATATTAGTTGTCACGGTCGGAATAAAAAGCGTGTTGTTTGTGAATGATGGATTTGGAGGACGCATGGTGGATGTGCCAACAGCGCTAGACACATTAGCGTATGGACCAAATCCAAGTGGATAAAGGGGATCGTCGACTTGGGCTTGAGTAGACTGGGATGATTTACATCTGAAAGGCCAGGAATCGAGGAAGGTGGGGCTTGTCCATTCGCCCAGGCCAGATATATTTCCGCAATTTGTTGCTTCAATAACCTATTCTCTTCCAAAGATGCGAACTCTCGTGGAACTAACTGATCTTGACCTTCTTCATTATCAGATTCTGTTCCATCTTTTTGAGTCATCTTCCTTTTTCTTTATACCTTGTGTTGTACGGGTGAGAGGCCATCTTAACCACAACCAACCACCTTACTCTCTCTCTCTTTGAGACAGAAACATATATGTTAGGATTTAGAGCTTTTAAAAATATTGATATATTCATAACTAACTCAAATGTCATGCACCTAAGTAATTTCCTTCCTGAAATGGACTTAGGAAAACCCTCTTGTTTCATCCCGGCTTTGGTGAATTAATTTTTACCCTCATTATTTAACGCCAACATCTTAAAATTATTACTTGAAACTTCAAAAAATATTTGATCGCGCCCGCCAAGGGTTGCCTACGTATCATGTTTTACATGAATCAGATCATCACGTAGTTCATAGATATAGTAAATATATATATATTCAGAAATAAAGAGAATAAAAACTTGAAACAAATGCAAAATTTTCGATACATTTCCAACTGTTCTTAAAACAAAGCTTTAACGAAAGGAAACTAAAATTATCTAAAACTAGAACAGACTCAGAATATTGGAGAAATACTAAAAAACCTATAAAGAAACTAACTCTATGAAAACAAGGACTTTAATAATATCATCAAGATACCTTCCAAAGATGTCTTGCAACTTAATCCTCCCTCGGACTTGAGTAGATCCTGGATGATGCTTTTGGCAGATGTGGAGCGAGAGCACGTGCCTGACGGCCCAGATTTTCATCACCTCGGTGAAGATACTTAGCATAAACATTAATCAAGGTTTCACTGAGCTGAAGTACTTCTCCCCTGGCCTCGATCATACTCTCATGGCAGTTTTGCACCCAATGTTGCGTAGTACGGATGGTATGCTTTAGGTCTCCTTCTTGTTCATGAAGGTCATCGATCTGATAGTAAAGCGCCTGTCGTTCAGTCATCCACCTGTTTTTCTCAACTTTAACTTCCTTCTGAAAAGTCGTGAAGCATCTCGCTATTTCTCTTTCCCGTTCCATGGAAGCTTTTAGGTGAGCTCGAAGCTTCAACTGTCTACTTGTCAGCAAGGCCTTCTCTTTCTCAAAATCACTCGATTACTGCTCCATAGCACCGGTGGCAATATCCAGGTCTTCTTGTAGGGCATGCATGGCAACACGGTTCTCTCTCTCAACCTCCTTACGAACTGACCTAATTCTGGCCTCAAATCTCGCCTCATGGTGAACTAATTCTTCTCTAGACCTTTCTAAATCATTATTTAAGACGTGCAAAGTAGACCGATAGTTCTCTTCTACCTCTCGTCGAGCCTGCTTAATTCTGACTTTGATCTCCGCTTCTCGATCCACTGGCTCTCTGGCTGACCTTTCTGGCATAGCTTTAGGAGAAGGCTGGTCATGAAACCATGGCAGATACCAATAGTCTACCTCGCCCTTGTCGCGGTCTTCCACCATGTGATCGAAACCTGAAAGTACACATCCTTCCCAAATCTTAAGTATCTCAGTCTTCCTTAGAGGGATGTCTGGGAAGAATTCGTACATGAACTCTTTCATATCCTCGACTGGTCGTATATGCTGACGTCGACCGAATTATCGCATGACTCTTAGTGGGACGTAGGGCTGAACACCTCGGAGACCCATTAAGACAATGAAGGGTCGGAAAATAGACATATATATCACCTCTTTTGAGGGGAACCAATGATAATTTCACGCTATCTTGTCCGCCGTCAACCCCTCCAAGTACTCCTTCCAAACTCCTATTCCTTCGAGAAAGTTTTGGTCCTCCATCCTCTTCTTATGGCCATTGATATAGTCATTCCATTTGACTCGAAAATTCACAACAAATGGATGATAACGAACATGCTTGAGCATCCATAACTGCAATAGAATGTTACATCCTTCAAAATAGTCCGCCCCATTTTTGCACATCGTCAGGGCCCGATAAATGTCTGCCAAAATCATGGGCACGAGGGTGACCTTAGGATTCTTCTCAAAAGCGGTAATAAATGCAGCCAGATTGGTGCTGATTTTTCCTCCTCTTTTTGGAAATACCATGATTCCCAAAAAAGCCACTATGAATGCTTCAGAACTGTGCTTTTTCCAACTTCGGTAGCACCCCCCGTTGTTAAGTTCTGATCTAAACAACTCGAATCCCCTTTCCTGACCATATCTTTCATACAAAAATTCTAGACGAACCCATCCATTTTCTAGGCGGCCTCCTATGTTCTTCTCTTTTATGTGCAATAGCTCAAAAAATCTTTCGGAAGTGACATACTTCAGTATCATGGGTTATCCTCGGTGAAGGTTCTTTCCCTTTCCAATAAATGCTCCTATTTCCTCCAGTGTAGGAGTGAGATCAAAGTCAGAGAATCGAAATACGTTGTTTGAAGGATCCCAAAACTGTACCAAAGATTCTATCACGTCTCATCATGGTTAAAAACTCAACAGACTCCTTAAAAATCCCAAGTGTTTATATATTTCTCCCTGTTTATAGTCAGTCATATTCTTATACCATATCCGCAATAACTTTGGAACTTTATCCAACACCATGAAATGGGGTACTTCATCATCCCTCGGCCTCTTGTCACTCCTTCCGACTGAGTTCATATTGCCCTATATGATAATGATGGCAAATAAGAATTCTATTTTAAACATCCTAAAGCAAGACAAAAATAATTTTCGAAAGAAGTTGATGAAACGACATGGAATAAGATTTCAAAATGAGCATGAGAAAATAATAACTGACAAAACAGGAAGTATCCAAGTCTTCTAAAACATGCTAGAGTAGAGACAATAATTTGATGACATTTGAACCAGACATATCAGAAATAATTAAATTATTAAAACAAAATAGTGGACCAAATTATTTAACAAAATATTAATTATGTTTGACAAAAATGGGCTCTATGATATTCCTAAGAGAGATTTTAAAACCAAAGAAAATGGACATAACGAGACCACGACGTTAAAACCACTTAATCTTTTCCGAAAAGTTCTATGTAAAAATATTATATATTTTCTAAAATAAACCCTTAAAATTTTATATTTAACCCCTTTTCAGATCAATTAATTCACTTAAAAGCCGGTCCACATTCGATATGGCAATTCCTATAATGCAACAAGTAGCACATAAAATGTACATGATGGTCTCAAAAGGTGACACCTGACCCAGACGGACCCGACCCCCGGGTCAAGCCCCACTAAATCAAAATTGCACGTGATACCAATAAAACCCAGTCTATCAGGGATAGCCATGTCTAAGTTCCAGTTATGCTAGGTTCAACCTGGTGGAGTTAGGTCTCTAGACTGGCGGTAAAACAAGCAGACAACTCGAGTCGGCAAGGGTCAGCTTTACCGGTAGCAGGGCTTTCTGGCCTCACTGTTGGTCCCTTTCCATCATAAATTATGGGTGACTACAGAATCCTTCCCAGGAGCGTTGCCGCATCTCTGGTATCTCAAGTTTGGGAGCGAATACCGCATCTCCGAATACACAATATCTCAGAAGACTTAGATGGGTGCGCGAGAGAAGACAGTTTATATTGCAATTCAAACAATATCAAAGCGATAAACATGTAGGCAAAGAACACATTTAGGCCAACAATATACAATATCAAAACTAAATAAAGCCAAACAAGTCAATATAAAAGCTCGAATTCTGGTTATGTCCCCAGCAGAGTCGCCATCTGTCACACCCCTCTTTTTCACCGCATCCGACCCCGCTAGGGAGTTGGTTTTAGAGAAAATGGGTTTTTCCAATTAAAGTGATGTTTTGAAAAGAGATTATTTTATTTATAGAGTCGCCACTTGGAATTGAATTTGGGTGTTCCAAGTCACCTTATTAAATCCCTATTCAAGAAGAAATGACTCTTTATTATTATTATTTTTTTTTGGTCTGTGAACTGAGAATACGGATAAGGAATTCTGTTGATCGAGGGGAAGGTGTTAGACAACCCTCGAGTCCCGTGGTTCTAGCACGGTTGCTTTAATGACTTACGTCTGGCTTAAATTAATCTCTCGGATACATAATATTTGTTAGCCTAAAAGTTACTTACATCCTAATTTGAATTTATTTTAATTATTTAAAACTGTATTGATGTGTGGCTTACCGATAGTAGTACTTTTCGGCCTTACCCCGAGTTTTGGTATATCACTCCCGTCTTTGAGACATTTATGGATCGCTTCATTTTTCAAAGTCTAAATAAGCACCTAATATGTTCAAAATCTACCCGACTCGATTAGATCTATTTTAAAGTGATAAGTTAGATTTTATTATAACGAATGGTCGGTAGCAGGGCTTTCCAACTTCATCTTTAATTTCCACTTGTATATTAAATTCTTAATTTTGTAAAGATCAAGAACGTAAATCATTCTTTTTCAAGTTCGCTCACTTATAAATGAGTTTTCCCTCTCTTTTATTTTACTATTGTAAAATTATTGTAATAAGGTTTGGAAAAGTGTGCATTCAATTTTTGGCTCCATCAGCCCCTTTTTAATTAATTAAACCCTTAGAAATTAATGCAGGCTGAAAACGTTTTTGGAACGTAAAGATAAGAGATATCGAACTAAGAATTCATGCAACAACTATGACAAAACCTCATAATGTCGAACTAACAATTACAGATACTACAAAATAGAATGTAAAATCCCCCCAATAAAACAATTTAAACAAATACGCCAACGAACTACGTGTAAGGCTTTGAGAAGCATACAATTTATTATAATATATCATTTGTAGTGTTTAAATTATTCTGTTCCTGTAAACTTAAGTACTATATACCATAACCCCCACATATTTCCTTAATCTCTATATTTAAACTACTAAACAAGTGATTTTATGATTTAGGAGTGACAGTTAAATCGAGAACTAGAGAGAAAAGTGACCGAACAAAATATTAATCTATAGTCCCTTTTTAGCTAAAAAAAAATTACTTATAATAACGGACATGAAATAAATTAATCGCCATTCGAACACGGAAAATACTAACGTGTGAAATCCACTATTTACCAAAACATTAAAACCCATTTATACAATTTCTTAGCCAATACATGAAAAGAAAACAACAAAGGCTCTAATGTATTAAAAAAACAAAAAAAAACTTATTTTAGAACACAAAGGAAAATTCACAAACCGTACTTTGTTAACTGATTCTGACTTTGAAAATTTAACGTTGCTACTAATTGGATCATACTTATAAGTACCTAAATCTAAATGATAGCAAATTTAATGGCGTGGGAGCATTTTTTAAAAACTACGTGATTAGAAATTCTCATTTATCAAAAATGGAACCAAACAAATATAAGTCATGTTAATTGTTCCTCTTGTTTTCCCTTTTCTTCTTTTTTTTTTTTTGCATGCATGCACACATATAGGTCTAAGATTCTAGTTACAACGCAATTGTACTAATCGCATGTCAACCGAATACAACGTTACATCTTTTAACGCTAATGAATCTAACGACTATCTCATTTAGAAATCAATCAAATTTAAATTAGTTAACGTTGCTTCGGAATAACAACTAGTTATAAATGGCAACATAAAGTAAACTATATAAAAATAATGAATTATACATAACGAACAATAGAAAAAGTCATGGAAATTATAACTTTATTCACACTCCAATTCGCATAGCAAACTTATAGAATAAATCGTATGAATTTGATGAGAACCTGTATGACGAATTGAAGCGGGTAAAGATAGAACGCCGTCACCGAAAACTCAACGAGACCCCAACTTTTCTGTTCTGTCGCGGGTGTTTCTTCTTCTTCTTTTCTCTTTGTTTTCTTATTTTTCCTTTTTGTCCGTTCAATCTCCCCCATTTATACTTGTTGTGCGTGTGTTTTTATATATAAGTGCATGTGTGTGTGTCATGAGTTGTGTGGAGGAAAAGTGGGAGAGGTTAAGTAGAAGTGGGAATTGTGGGGTGGTTTGGGTAGTTTAGGTCTCTTTTTTTCTTTTTATTATTATTATTAATAATAATAGTAAAATAAAAATGATTAAAAACTAATAAAATATAATATAAGTTAATAACTAGTCTTAGGAATATGATTAAGAAATATTAATATCACAACATTCTTTATTAAAAGTTGAAAGAAGAAAACAAATATAATTTAGAAAAAATTCTTTTTTTCTAAAAATAAATAAACAAATAAATAAAACTTATTTAAAATGTGACTCTATTTTTGTAGTTTTCAAAATTTTTAACAAACCTCAAAAAATAAGATAAATTTAAAATGGCTAAAAAAAATTAATTGAACATTAAAATGGTATAAAAACATTAGGTTTGGGTCAAAAATTAGGTGTTTACAGAAAAGAGTTTATAGGAGTTGAAGATTCGACTTACCACCTCCCCAATTTTGAATCTATTAGAAAGTTCAGATGGTTTTGTGGTTTGTTGCGATGCTTCTAGAGTTGGTCTTGGTTGTGTTAGTTCAATGGGGCAAGGTTATAGAGTATGCCTCTATACAACTTAAACCTCATGATAATAACTACCCGACTCATGATCTTGAGTTAGCTATAGTTACTTTTGCGATAAAGATTTGGAGAAATTATTTTTATGGGGTCCATGCTGATGTGTTCACTGATCACAAGAGTCTTCAGTATGTTTTCAATTAGAAAGATCTTAGCCTTTATTATAGAAGGTGGCTAGAGTTATTGAAGAACTATGATGTGAGTGTCTTGTATCACCTGGGTAAGGCCAATATTATGGTCGCTGCTCTTAGCATATTGTCTATGGGGAATATTGCTCACGTTGAGAATGAAAGTATGGAATTATTTTGTGAGGTTCATCAGCTTACTAGGTTGGGAGTTCGGTTGGTTGATTCAACCATAGGTAATATCCTGGTTTAGAATCTTTATTGGTAGCCAAGGTAAAAAAAATAAAGATAGTGATCCTATTTTGCTTAAGTTGAAACAGGCAATTCAAAATCAAAAGGTTGAGGTTTTCTCCTAAGGGAGGAGATGGTGTTCTTCACTGTCAAGGCAAGTTATTTGTTCCAAATATGGATGATTTGAGGCAGAGGCTGTTAGCAGAAGCTCATGGTTCTCAAAATTCTATTCACCCAGGAGCCACTAAGATGTACCGCAATTTGTAGGAAGTCTATAGGTAGAATGACATGAAGAAGGATATTGCAAAATTCATAGCTAAATATACAAATTGCCAGCTGGTTAAAGTTGAGCACCAAATACCTAGTGGTATGCTTTGAGAATTTAGTATATTCCCATTTGGAAGTGAGAAGTAGTGAATATAGACTTCATTACATGGTTGCCTTATATAGTTGACAACACAACTCTATTTAGGTTATTGTGGACCGAATGACTAAGTCAACCCACTTCTTGCTAGTTAACACTTTAGATTCCTCCGAAGATTATGCTAAGCTCTATATTAGGGAGTTGGTGAAGTTGCATGGAGTCCCTTTGACCATTATTTCAGATAGAGGTATCCAGTTTACCGCTTGATCTTGGAAGACTTTTCAGAAGAGTCTTGGTACCCAAGTTTATCTTAGTACAACTTTTCACCCGCATATAGATAGTCAGGAAAAGAGGACCATTCATACCTTAGAGGACATACTAAGAGCGTGTGTGGTAGATTTTAAGGGTGGTTGGGATGATCACTTGTCTTTGATTGAGTTTGCTTACAATAACAACTATCACTTCAATATTCAGATGGCCTCGTTTGAAGCACTTTATGGTAGGAGGTGTAGATCTCATATTGGTTGGTTTAAAGTTGGCAAAGCTGCCTTGATAAGGCCAGATACAGTGCGAGGAGATGAAAAAGGTTCAATTAATTAGAGAAAGGCTGAAATTTTCCAAAAGTCATAAGAAATCCTACACAAATGTGAAGAGAATGGAGCTTGAGTTTGAGAATGACAATTTCGCCTACTTGAAGGTTTCACCCATGAAAGGGGTGAAAAGGTTTGATAAGAAGGGAAGGCTAAGTCCGAACTATGTTGGTCCTTATAAGATTTTGAGTTGTTATGGTAAGGTAGCTTATGAGTTAGAGTTGCCTACAAATTTATCATTAGTGCATCCAGTCATCCATGTCTCCTTGTTGAAGAAATGCAATGGTGACCCATCATCCATAGTTCCTTTAAAAAGTGTGGGCGTGAAAGATAGTATCTCTTATGAAGAGGTCCCAATTGAGATCCTTTATTGATAAATTTGTAGGCTAATAAATAAAGAGGTCACTTTGGTAAAGGTTTTGCGAAGAAATCAGTCAGTTGAGGGAGATAATTGGGAAATAAAGGCAGATATGCTGGCTAAGTATCCCCATCTTTTCTCTTCGAACCCAGTTTCAACTTGAGGTAATAGTTCCCTTAATTAACTCTTTCATTTCTATATCAGGACATCTAGCTATTTTCATGTCATGACATGTATTCATGAGCTAGGTTCAACCCATATATTAGCTATAGGTTCAGTTATCAGTTTATGGTTCAGCTCATACGTATTCAGTGTAAAATTTCAACTTTTCTTCTAGTACTTCATCTTAGTTAGTTTCATTCTGGGATGAATGATCCTAAGGGGGAGATATTATAATACCTCAAATATTAAGATCTAGACCTAACATAAGGTAGACAATTGAAGTAGTTTTACAATGCCATCAGTCTTGCCTAAATCTGATATCATTGTAAGAAGTTCTGAAAAATTTGCCTGAGGGACTATCAGACTGCCAATGACAATGACTCTAGTAACGACCCATTGTCATACATAACGAGTCATAGTGTAGAATCATTTCCACAGAAGTGAGGGAACAAGGATTTCATCCCAGTGATGATGAGTTCAACATACGACTCGTCATTAGTCTAAATGGGTCATTAGGTGGACCTATCGTCACAGCAGAAAGAAACTAAGAGAACAACCCCTTGACAACGAACCTCCAAAATGACTCATGATCAACCCCAATGAGTTGTCAGGAGAGGAGTTATTGTCATAACATTAAAGACTCAAGGATTAGGTCCTTAGGTCACCGCTATAGTCCATGACTCATTTCCAGACCCAATAAGTCATAGCTTGAGTTGTTACGACTGTTTCCCAGGAACCTCTGAATGTTTTAAGAAGGGCATATTGTTTTTTTCCCATTCTTTTAACCCCAAACCCACATTATTTGGGTACTTCTAGACCAGTTATTGAAGGTTAATATTACCCTAAAACCTCATAAACTCAAAATCAATCGACACTTAGCAAAAATGGACGATTTTCTACTCTCTAACAGCAAAGTAGGGTTCCTTAACTTCAATAAAAAATTCCAAATAATTCTCTAAGGATTTCATCTTGAGTTATGTGGAATTTCATAAATGGGTTCCTTCTATACTTTGCATCCCAAAGACTTCTCAATCCTTAAGTTTAATTTCCCTTTCAAGTTTTGGGTTCCAGGTCAAATATGAGTTTTCTTAATTTCTTCAGTTTATTCTTGTAATTAAACCATGAGAATATGTTTTCCCATAAGAGTAGCATCTTCCCATACCCAAAAGCCATAAATTACCTTCTTGTGATAAATTGTTGAGATTTGGGCTTAAATTATGAATTTCCTCATAATGTTCAGTTAATATTGTCATGATTAGAGCTGGTGGGTTAAGAACATTCGATACCTAGGTATTCATGCATATACCAATTTATATGTCCTTGAGTATTTTAAATTATCCATGGTTTATATTTTTAGAATGTAATCATGATGAATGATTTAGTTTTCAATGTCATTCAGTTGGGAGTAGTACTTAGCACCGAGTGAACGCAGGGATGAAGGCTCACCTGTCAGTTAGGATTGAGACCTTTAGTAGAAGTTGTTAAGTTCCAGAAATACAGTGCCACCATAGATTTTAAGGGGTCACCCGCCTATTGAGGCTGACACCCTAGTCTTTCGGGACATCAGTTTAGTAGATCCACGCCAGCCAGTGTTCGTGCCCTTGGCAAGGTGCTGAACACCCATCCCACTGGGCTTATAGGTTGGACCCCGATTTTCTTAGATTGGGGTATGTCGGTTATTATTTTCTCCCACAATCCTCAATTTATGTTTCAGCTTCAGATTATGCATGACCTTGTATTCAATTTTTCAGCTTCATTTAGTACATGTTTATACTTGGTGTTGTATTCATTTTACCATATTTCATGCATTCATGTTCAGAATATACTAGTTAGTTTCCCATACCACATATTCAATATAGTCAAAGTATCGATCATATACTTGTTGTGTGCTATATTATCTTATAATATAGATCCCAATACTAAACATTTAGATCAAGGTTAGCACGCTCGCGTACTATACCAGCTTCAGCTTTTGGTGTGTGCTCATCATTCGGGGACTAGTTGTCAGCCTTTTCTTTCAGTATTTTGTTTTTTTATTTTCAATCAGTTGGACGTAGGTGGGGATTTTTCCCAACAATTCATTATGAGTAGAGTCTTTCAGAAAGATAGTTAGTTGTTACGACCCAAATCAGGGCCTGGTCGTGATGGGTATCTCAAGTCCGCCATGGATTGGAAATAACCTCCTTAGCCTAATCAAAATGAAGCCAAATATACCTAGCAGCAGATGAATTTCAAACATATAACAAAACAAGATAGGAACGCTCAAAAAATCTATGATAGATCAATATCCAACACCAACCTACCAATAACCAATACTAATAACCAACCAGAATACCCATGTTCATGTAATGTCTAACAAAGCCTCTAACAAAATCAAAGATAGTATGGTCGGGACATGCCCCCGACCATAGCCAAAAATAAATCCAAAAGAAAGAGTCAAAACATAAGGAAACCCAAAGCATGAGGAGTAAAAGTATGGCCAGTTCTTGCATCGCTTGGGAATACAGTGTTTGAAGACGGTTAGCGGTTGGAGCGCTAACATGTAACTCAAGGATATAGGATAAAATAATGTTAGCAATCCAAAATAAAGTCAAACCAATGCACATGTACACATCCATACATATCCATATGTGTGTATATATGTAAAAGATGTTGGGGGAGGGAACATAGCTTAGCATGAACTTTAAAACTTTAGCCTGGGTTGTGTAGCTTGACCATCCTAAAACCACCCACGGGCTATATGGGTCCAGCTGTAACCCCTTGGTCGGGCCCCTGTACGTGTTAGCTGCACGAACCGGGGATATCACGGAAGGTCGGGGATTCCCTTGTACCCTTCGCAAACCATGATACAATTATATAGACACTTGGTTAGTACCCCACAAGCACATGACCATTAATATCAATCCTCACGTCAGCAAACATGAGTTTCCAGTATCAGTCCTTCGGGACTCACACCTTTATGGCCAGCTAACATAACCCCCATTAAGCCCAATTAAAACATTTAACACGTAACCCATCCACTAATTCTGGGAGTCAATTATTAAGGTATTATTAAGTGGTATCATCATACCGACTATTGCTTACAAGCAATGTCATTAGCCAACACTTTGGGGTTCCTTCATACCCCGTAGACTTCATTATAAGAATCACTTAGGGGATTTCTTCGTACCCCACAAGGTTTTCACGATAATTATTATTATTATCCAATAAGCCATTTATGCCATGCATTAGTTTCAAAGATAATAAGCTAAACCAAATGATAATTTACATTCCAAAATCAATTATGCAAGTGGGTTGAGGTTATTATCAATTTCTATACCAAAACCAATTATTTAGGGACTCCGTTGTACCCCTATTGCCATAGTTTACAAATTTGGGGAGTCCATTGTACCTCTATTCCATCCACCATTCCCATGCACCCCAATAAGTGTATAAACCAACAATTTAATGCATAATAATTCAATAGTAATCATGAGGAAATATTCAAATAATTTATATCCAAAACCTTCAACCCATAGATCAAACCCGACATTAAAAATCATGTGAATAATAAACCAATTTCATGTTATTAAGAAAATACAAGTATAGGTAAAGAGATACATACTATAGACACACGAGAATTGGAAAGTAATTTGAAACTTGAAACCCAAAAGATGAATGTACGATAAAATCCTTAGGCTCTCTTGGGGTTCTGAGTTTGAGAGTGGAATTGAGGATTTTATTCTCTTAAAACTGAAAGAAATAAGCGTGCATTATGTTTAATGATCATCCACAGGTGAAAAGACCAAAAAGCCCCTTAGCCCAAGTGAAATAAAATAAGGACTGCACAATTTTTACACAGCAGCGTGGCACACTACCTATCTTTGAGGCTAACCTCCATGCCACGCTGCCTATCATGGAGTGCAGCCTCTGTAACACAATGATATCGTAGAAGTTCACTGCCTCCGTGGTCCGAAATACTCCAAACCCCATTTAAAAATTCCAAAACTCTCCCAGGACACCCCATTTATTTGCCTAAACACCATTTAAGTCAAAAATTGATGTTTTGAATACAAGAGGGCCAAAAATAAAATGCTCAAAATTTTAAGGGTATTGCATTATCCCTCTTAGGATCATTCATCCCCAAATAATGAGCTAGGACACTATTCATATAAGAATAGTAATATTACACCAGAATCAAATAATAAACTTAGATAATAGCAAAGGGGAAAAAAAATTCATACCTTGAGCTCCTTCGTCCGACACATGGAACTAGAATGGGTACTTATCCTTCATATCTTCTTCAGCTTCCCAAGTTGCTTCTTCTACCTTTTGGTTCCTCCAAAGGACCTTTATTGAAGCTACATCTTTAGTCCTTAATCTATGAACTTATCTATATAAGATCTCCACTGGGACCTTATCTTATGTCATGGAATTTGAAATAGAAACACTCTCAATAGGCACCACCAAGGAAGGATCACCTACATATTTCTTCAACATAGACACATGAAACACAAGGTGAATAGAACCCAAACTTGCAAGTTATTCTAGATCGTAGGCAACATTCGCCACTCTCTTTAAAATCAAATAGTGGCTACATAACGGGGACTGATCTTTCCATTCTTTCCCAATCGCATCACTACCTTCATGGGAGATACCTTCAAGAACACCTAATCACCCACGTTGAATTCTTACTCCCTTCGCCTCATATTCGTAAGGACTTTTGGCTACTTTGGAAAGTATTAAGACTATCCCAAATCACCTTTACCTTTTTCATAGCTTGATGAACTAAATCAGGACCAAACAACTTTGTCTCACCAATTTGAACCAGTTAATAGGATATCTACATCTCCTACCATACAACACCTCAAATGGAGCCATACCAATGCTAGAGTGATAGTTGTTGTTATATACAAACTCCATTAGAGGAAAATGATCAACAAAATTACCACCCAAGTCAATCA
The DNA here is from genome assembly GCF_002878395.1 of Capsicum annuum. Taxonomy (NCBI): domain Eukaryota; kingdom Viridiplantae; phylum Streptophyta; class Magnoliopsida; order Solanales; family Solanaceae; genus Capsicum; species Capsicum annuum. Next base: position 38,729,002 of record NC_061119.1, on the reverse strand, counting down.
CATAAGGCCTTAGCATATTCTCCAAAGTTTTAATAGTCCTTTCCGCTTGTCCATCCATCTGAGGGTGAAAAGCAATGCTAAGGTTCACATTAGTCCCCAAACCTCATTGGAACGATCTCCAAAAGTGCAATGAGAACTGAGTACAATGATCAGAAGTAATGGAAAATGAAGCACCAAGCAACTTTACGATCTTCTGCATAAACAACTTTGCATAGCCCTAGTCAGAATAATTACTACTCACCGACAAGAAGTGAGAAGACTTAGTCATCCTATCCATGATGACCCAAATAAAATCTAACTGGTTCTAAGACCGTGGAAAATCGGTAATGAAATCTATATTAATCACTTCCCAGTTCCACACAAGAAACTCAAATTCTTAAGATAAGCTGTTGGGCCTCAATTGCTCCTCCTTTACTTGTTAACGTACCATGCACTTAGCCATAAAATTGGCCACATCCTACATCATATTATTCCAACAATAGATTTTGTTCAAGTTATGGTACATCTTTGTCGAACCAGGTTAAACCATATGCTGCGACTCATGAGCTTCAGCCAAAATTCTTCCTCGCAGCCTATCCACATTGAGAACACATAACCTCTCTTGGAACCTTAAGATACCATTACGACCAATTTCAAAAGACATCACTTTCTGCCTACCCACATCATCTTTGATTTGCATCAAGATTGGATCCAACACGTGTTTCTCTTTTACCTCAGCACCATGAAATGACTTCAGCACCTATTGCACAAACACACCACCATCCTCTAAATCTAAGAGATGAACTCAAAGATTAGCCAAACAATGAATATCTTTTACCAAATCCCATTTCTTTTCATCCACGAGAGATAAGCTCCCCATAGATAACCTGCTAAGAGCAACTGCAACCACGTTAGCTTTACTTGGGTGATATTGGAGAATTATGTCATAGTGTTTGAGTAACTCAAGCCATCTCCTTTGTTTGAGATTCAGCTTCTTCTAGATGAATACATATTGTAGGCTCTTATGATCTGAATAAATGTCAACATGGAACCTATATAGATAGTGTCACTAAATCTTCAGAGAAAATACCACAACTAACAACTCCAAATCATAAGTTAGATAATTCCTTTCATGAACTTTAAAGTGCCTAGAAGCACATACTACCATATTTTCATGTTACATTAACACACAACCAAGTCCCCAACGGGACACATCATAATAAACTATGAAGCCATTCGTACCCTCGGGCAGGGTGAAGATCAGAGCAAAAGTTAATTTATCTTTCAGCTTCTCAAAACTCCCCTCACAAGCATCGATCAATAGAAACTCCACCTTCTTCTAAGTCAACTTAGTTAAAGGTGTGACAATTAAAGAGAATCTCTCCACAAACCTCCTATAATAACCAGCTAAATCGAAGAAGCTCTGAACATCAGTGGGAGTCATGGGACTAGGCCACTTCATAACCGCTGCCACTTTCTTTGGATCTACCATGATCCCTTCACTAGAAACAACATGACCCAAAAAGTAACAACGTTCGACCAAAATTCACACTTTGAAACTTAGCATACAGACGCTGATCCTTATGGGTTTCCAACACAATGAGGAGGTGATCAATATGATCCACCTCACTTTTTAAATATACCAAAATATTATTTATAAACACCAAAAATAAAAAGTCAAAACATAATGAAGCCCAAATCATAAAATGGGGTCTTTCGAAGGATGGAAGCTCATCATTCCAGTCAGACTCATGAGTTGTCCCCAGATTACCTAGTCACTGTGTAGGATGTGTAAAAGTATGGCCAGTCTCTACATTACATGGAGATATAACATCCGAAGATGGTTAGTTGTTGGAGACAACATCCGAAGATGGTTAGTTGTTGGAGCGCTAATATGTAACTCAAGGATACAGGATAAAATAATGCCATTAATCCAAGACGAAGGCAAATCAATGCACATGTACTCATCTATGCATATCCATATGTGTGTGTGTGTGTGTATATATATATATAAAAGATATTGGGGAAGGGAATAAGACTTAGCATGAACTTTAAAACTTTAGCCTGGTTTATGTAGCTTGATCGTCCTAAAACCACCCATAGACTATATGGGTCCTTCTGTAACACCCTAGTTGTGCCCCAGTACGTGTTAGCCGTACGAACCGGAGATATGCCAGAGATTTCCTTGTACTCTTTGCAAACCATGATACAATTATATATACACTTTGTCGATTTCTTCATACCTCACAAGCATATGGTCATCAAGACCAACCCTCACGTCGGCAAACATAAGTTTTCAATATTAGTCCTTCGAGACTCACACCTTCACAGCCAGCTAACACAACCCCCGTTAAGCCCAATTAAAATATTTAACACATAGCCCATCCACCAATTTTGGGAGTCAATTATTAAGCCATTGTTAAGTGGTATCGTCATACCGACTATAGCTTGCAAGCAATATCGTTATCCAGCACTATGGGGATTCTTTCGTACCCCATAGACTCTATTATAAGAATCACTTGGGGGATTCCTTCATACCCACAAGGTTTTCAAGATCATTATTATTATCCAATTAGAAATTTATGCCAAGCATTAGTTTCAAAGAGAATAAGCCAAACCAAATGATAATTTATATTTTAAAATGAATTATGCAAGTGGATTGATGTTATTATCAATTTCATACCAAAACCAATTATTTGGGGACTCATTATACACCCATTACCATAGTTTATAAATTTGGGGAGTCCATTGTACCCCTATTCCATCCACTATTCCCATGTACCCCAATGAGTGTACAAACCAGCAATTCAATGTATAATAGTTCAATAGTATTCATAAGAAAACATTCAAACAATTTATATTTAAAACCCTCAACCGATAGTTCAAAACCAACATCAAAAAACCATGTGAATAATAAACAAATTTCATGCCATTAAGAAAATACAAGTATAGGAAAAGATACACATGTCTTAGACATACGAGAATTGGAAAATAATTTGGAACTTGAAACCCAAAAGATGAATGTACGATGAAATGCTTAAGGGATCTTGGTATTTTGAGTTTGAGAGTAGAATTGGGGATTTAAATCTCTTAAAACTGAAAGAAATAAGCTTACATTATGTTTAAATGTCGTGCACAGGTGAAATGACCCAAAAGCCCCTCGCCCCAAGTGAAATAAAATAAAGACTGCATGACTTTTACACAACAGTGTGGTACACTACTTATCGCGGAGGCTAACCTCCATGCCACGTTTCTTATTGCAGAGTGAAGCCATTATGACACGACGATATCGCAAAGGCTCACTGCCTTCATAATCTGAAATCACCCGAACCCCATTTAAAAATTTTGAAACTCTTCTAGGATATCCCATTCACATGTCTAAACACCATTTAAGTCAAAAAATGATGTTTCGAATACAGAAGGGCCAAAAATAAAATAATCAAAATTTTAAGGGTGTTGTATTATATTTTAGTATGTTGGTTTTTTCAGGCAGTTTTAGTTTGGATGCTCATATTCATAATTGGTCCCTTTATTATGAATACCAGAATATTTCAGTTTAGCTTCAGCCTTGTATTTTGTTACTTTTTCAGTATTTCTTTTATAGTATGTCAGGCCATGGTTAGCTTGGGGTCACTTGTAACTCTAAGCACCGTGTTATGATTAAGGGGCGACCTCAGGTCGTGACACCATGAGAGATCCTAGCAGAAGCACTTTATTATATCCTAACACACATACAAGTATGTGTGGTCACCCAATTAGTAAAGTGACTCTTGCGAGCCGATTATCAATCCCACAGGGACTTGGTGATTAGTAAACAATCCAATTCAAGGGTTACTAATAAGATTAAATTAGTGCAATTTGTAACCAATTACGAGTTTGAGTTTTTAATTATAACTAAGTAACAAAAAGTAACAACTGTAAGAAATTTGGATTGTAAAACAATATATGGAAAGTTTCCAAGTTTGAGACATACTACATATTTATGCATAACCATGGTTTCTTGTCGGTGTTAGTGTTTCTTATGATTGTTGATTTATAAGGTTGATATTATAACTTGAGAATGACAATTCTCTAAGTCATCTTCCCAAATTAATCTTATAACTACATCATTGAGTGGGGATGTGAGTCTTTGGTTTGGATTCATTAAACTATCTTCCCGTTTCATTAATCAAGTAGGGTGTTTAGGTATATCCCTATCCTAAGCCCAAATCACCCTTCGATATTCAGTAACTAACAATTAAAGACATAATCCATACTCCTTAAATTCCTTATTTCATTCCCCCACTCCTATGGTCAATTTTTTTTGGGACTTAGATTTTTTCTAAAGTCCATGACGCTTTAGAATAGCATAACAAGAATGTAACAACAATCCCATACTTGATAAACATAAAAACCAACTCTAAACAATAATTACAAAATCATATTTGTAGACTCAAACCTACAATGAGGGTGTTTATCCACAGATAGTCTTACAAAGAATCACCATAGATGAGTTCATAAAGTAAAACTATAAGAAAGTACATTTAAAGGGCAAAAAACCCTAATTTAAGCCCCTTGATGTCTCGTTTCCCCTCCAATTAGTGTATTGATCCAAAGATGGTATGAAATTGCAAATAATTTCTCCTTTTATAGTGTTTTAGGTCATCTATGGGTATCCCAATACGAAATATATTCATTGACAACTTTATCCCTCACTTAAAAGGCTTAAAATTGACTTTTGGCTACCACAGGAGTTACCTCGAACCCTGAGACATCAAACTCACCTTTGGGGTCGTGGGACACCCCCACAATGTGATTCCAAGGAATTAAATTATCTCCCTATGGGTCGTGGCACACCCCTCAGCCTGCCTTGGGGTGTGTAATGCAAGGGGGGCTCCCAAGAGCAAGATTTTGCCTATTTGGCTCCTATCCCATCGTGCTTTTGTTCCTTATTTACCCACTTCTTAGGACATGTTTGTAGGCTTAATATCTTTGAAAACATCCTCAATGGTCTCCTAGAACATCAAATAACAAGTGTTAGCTCATACAACCCAATAAAGCTCATCAAAGTACACTAGAACCAAGCATAGCACAACTAGTTTCCTTGTCTAAACTCTATTTGATATTTTTTACTCTTAACTTTTTTCAATTGAACCTTAAACACTCTAAACATGTTCTACACACATAAATAGACAATCACATCCTTAATAATTCATTAATCACACAAAGAACTCCTCAAAACTAAGCTAAACACACATAGATAATGATACTTAGGAGTATAAATATGCCTTAAATCATCACCCCACACTTAAAGTCTTGTTCATCCTCAAACCACTCTTTTATATCAATACTAAACAAGGAAGACTTTAACATTACTACTACAACTAAGATACTCAATATGAAACTATAACGACTACATAAATAGCAAGTTCCACATCAAGCATGTCGTATTATAAATGAAAACCTCATGAACATTACTTCAAAACTTCCTAACCTCAAGAATTGACTATACCATATTGGAAAACTCATGCATATACTCAATAAGAAGTTCACACAAATTAAATAACCATCATCAAATATGTTCCCTCACCACAGGAGAGTCACCCACCTTCACTCACAAATATGCAATTCATCACTAATATGGTGTAAGAATCAAATTTTGCATACTCTCACAAGAAATTCACATGTAACATAAGATGAACCATAAACTTGCTCTTAGTGTAGTACTCCACTAATATCAGAACATTAAGGCTCAAGATCAAGTGGGACTTTAAGGGTTATAATATAGGCTAAGGGGCGGGTAGAAAATATTTTGGCCAGTAGTAGTGACTATCTTCCCTAAGTGCTTTAATACATCAAAATTTACATTAGACACTCTCTAATCAACCAATTTCACACTATGTTTATCTTTCCACCACCCTTTTATTTTTCCCCATCTCTTTTAGCTAGTTCACATTTATTACGTAGGGAGTATTTACTATTAACACATGATTCACTTTTTGATCAACTGGTCTTTTCAATACACTACTCCACACCAACAATACATAAACATTTTCAACACGCCAATAGCTACTATTTTGGGGCTTGACTTTCACTCTTTTTCTTCTTCAATTGTACACTCCTTAAATATCTCAATCTTTCAACTAAAGTGCTTAAGAGCTTTGAATCAAACTATAGTCAACTAAAAAAGAGAATTAATCTACATATGAGGCTACTGAAGAATAGGATAAAGGATCAATGGGACTAACTATGGTCATGCAATAAGGGAAGATAAAGAGGGTATAAAACATGGCTATCAAAGAAATGCCTATATTATCTCCTAAACCCAATATTATTTATTTCACTTTGCACACACACCAGGCAAGTTCTATACATCAATATGCAACAAGGAATATAACAAAAAAAACCTCACTCACAGATGACACATGGTCAAATCAAGAAGGATCTCTATAGACTCTCAATCAAGCAATAACAAGAATTAAAAATTAAGCCAACATCATACAAGAGTTAGATAAATGAGTCTAGGTGTCTCAAAAATAGTCATTCAATTCACTGTACATGCTTTTACATTAAAAATTAGCTCACAATAATATAATCATATATAGCACGTAGCAAAAACATCTCATTTATTCCTAATGATAAAAATCTAAAAATTCTCCCAAAACTAAAAAAGGTGATACTGGATTCAAAGGGATCTCTCTTGAAAAAGAACTAAAAACAAAATCCAAGGGGTGGGTGAAGTGTGCTTCTACTAGACCGACACCAACAAAAACTAAAAATACAAAAATATCAAATCTTTTTGTAATTTTTTAAAATTTTGTCAAAAGCTAGAAAATACTTAAAAATGGAAATCCTATAGCAACACTTCTCCCTAAACAATCAAAAGATTACCCACCCCGCACTTAAAATCACACTTACTATTTGAGGCCTCTTGGCTTAGCTAGTAGCATCTTGATCATCAAAGAGTTTTGGAGGACTCCACACTTAGTCTTTGCCATGCTCCTTAGCTTGAGTCTCTGGTATTCAGACTTCCCGTCAACCTACGACTCAAAATCAAAATAAAAACAAAGGTGATACTAAAGAGAAACAACAAAAATAAAAGTACTACCTTACCTTGGGTTGCCTCCCAAGCAACGCTTGATTTACTATCATGGCACGACTCACACCACAACTCTCAACCATATTATTTTATCCTCTTCCTCCTACTTAAAATCCATTTTCTTACTCCTTCTGACTTCTTGAGTTCTGAGCTCTTGAGTGCATGCTCTCAAGGTCTACAGCTTTATACACACTCGTCTTTTTAGGCTCTTCTTTCAATTTTGTAATTTTAAGCTTAATTGTTGAGTTGGACAACTCCATGAGAGTGTCTGAAGAAGTCATTGGAGGTTTGAACTCTTCCACCTCACACTCATCCACTTCGATATTTGTGATCATGCATAAATCCTTGTAGTATGAGGGTGTATTGAGTGTTTTATTTACCATAAAGATCACTTTTTCATCATTCAGTCTCATTTCTAAAGTGCCCTCTCTCACATCAATAAGTGCTCCCCTCATTGCCAAAAATGGACATCCCAGTATGATCGGTACTTTGTCATTTACATTATAATTAAGAACAATAAAGATGATAGGAACAATGAATTTACTAACCTTAATGAGAACATCATCTATGATTCCTTTTGGGACCACTCTAGTACTATCCTCCATTTGAAGCATCACTGAACATAATCTCGATTTTCCCAAATCAAGAGTGTTGAAAACTGATAGGGGTATCAAAATTTTTGCTCGTCCCTAAATCACTCAAAGCATGGACCACAACACTTTCACCAATTTGTATGAGGAACTCCCAGGGTCCTTGACCTTTTTTGGCATCTTATCATCACCACAGAACTGCACTCCTTAGTAAGTGATATTGTCTCAATATCACCAATTTTATCTTATTGGTTATCATATCCTTTAAGTGTGTAGCGTACATAGGCATACCCTGCAAAACTTCCAACTGATAAAGGTCAATGTGAAGTTCTCTGAACGTGTCAAGGAACTTTTTAAATCATGCATCCTTTTTAGCCTTTTAAGTTTTTGAGAGAATAGTACTAGAGGTATCTTTTGTTTTTTCTAAATTGCCTTTATTTTTGGGTACTCAGACCTTTTCAAATTTTCAGCTTTTTTGACTGCCACTTGTTTCTCATTTGCCTCCTGTGGGACTAACTTTGCTTGTACCTCCTGATTTTTCTTTGGAATTCTTCCAATCAAGTCTCTGCCACTCCTCAAGGTAATTATCATCACTTGTTTTGGATTCTTTGTGTTACTAGGAAAACCCCTATATGGTTTTGTGTTTTGTGCCTGAGCCAACTGTCCTAAATGTGTCTCAAAATTTTTTTTGAGCCAGTTGCTGATTATTTTCATCTCCACAACCATTTGTTCTTGGTTGACTAGGATTTTTTCAATGTCTTTTCAGTATTACTGGCCTGAGTGTTACTCTGAATGCTCTGTTTTTGTGGAAATTGCTGAGTGCGAGACCAATTATTGCCCAATTAGTAATTGAACTGACTCTACCATTTGTGGTAGTAGGCGTTACCATAATTCTTGTTACCCTTTTGTGAGTTGTGATAAGTCATCAATTTGAAGACTTGCTAGCACCTTTTAAGTCTAAAATATTATGCTTTTCCACTGATTTGATGTTAATCTCTTACTTAATGCTTAATTGTGTAGGAAAAAGTTAGAAAGAAAGATGAGCAAGTTATTCAAGTCAATAAGAGGCCATATGTGAATAAAAAGAGTCAAATACTAGAAATCAGGGCCAATAATTGACCCTCAGGTCGTGAGGGTCACGATCATGATTCAAGGTTAAGTCAAACCTTGATGATCGCGAGGAGACCACCGCGGTTGCGAGAGTCGCAAAAACGATCAAGAGATGGCGATCACGATGGGGCAAAATTGGAATTTTCTTAAGAGCAAGGTGGCAATTTTATAATATTTGGAACATATAGAATTGGGGTTTAAATAAAGGTTTTTAGCTTATCTGTTATCTATTTATCCACCCATCTTCTATCTTCCACTGGGAACAGTGTTGTACTATTCTTGAGTGAAGAATGTATTAGAGTAATTCCTAAGTGAAGGATTAGCAATTTCTATTGAAGATTTATTGAAGTTTAAAGTTTGGATTTTCATTCTCTTTAACTTTCATGGATTAATATGGTGGAAATTGGGACTGCTTATAGGTTGGATCAGTTGGATAATTATACTTAGCGGTTCGGCTTATTGGCTATCGATTTTTAAATATACTAATCCGCTAGCCACCTAATAAGATAATGGTTAGTTCGGTATCGGATTAGCAATTAACGGATGGTTATAGATAGTGTATTGGATAAATTTAAGAGAGAATGAAATATCGAGCAATTATTGGTAGTTCCTCCATTTCTTCTCCGACTAAGTTATTTGTATACTATGATTGATCTATTTAGCAATCTTTTAGGCTTATTGAGTTTTATTCGTGTAGTTATTTAATAGTTTAAAACATCAAATCAAATAAGAATTTTCTTCTAGACCTAAAATATATGTAGAAACATTTTTAATTACTCAATTAACAAAAAAAATATTAAAAATTTAGTATTATTTGAATTTTTATATTTTATATCAAACTTTGTAAAGGAAACATTTGGGTTGTTTCATTTTTATTGTAATCCTTTGTGTTGTCAAGAATAAATTATGTTTTGGTGTAAGAATTAATTTCAGATTTTCTTTACATTTTAGGGAGTTTGACTGCTCTTTATGGTTATATGTCACAAGAAGTGACATGTTATTTTCTAAACTAAGAAATGAATAGAATAATAAATGAAGTTTTATGTTTTGGATTGACAAAAGATACTTATATATCTAGGGGTAAAAATATAATTATAATAATTCTTAATGGGTTAACGGTTTACCCAATAAGAAAATTGAGTAATCCGTCCCCGCACCAATAAGCCATTAATTATAAAAATTTTATTCATTCTCCAACCATTAATCCGATAACCCATTACCAATTAGCCAATAAACTAATTTTGCGGTTGGGTTAATGGTTACGGTTCAGTTTTGAACGGCCCTAGTGGAAATTTTTCTATATCTTTACTTTCCATCTTTATGAGTAGCTAATTCTTCCTCTTGGGGTTATGCTTGAATAGGTTGTGATTAGTGCACGAGTGTTGTTTAATTATCTAATTAATTAGCTAATAGTTATGGGTTTTTCTTTTATTCTATGTTTGAATTGAGAATTGTGGGTGAAAACCCCAATTTCCTTGGATCCCATATCATCCTTGAAAGAGGGATATTGGGTGAGAGATATTTGGTAACAACAACTTGATTTAGCTTATGGAATGGCATCATCTTAGAAATAAGGGTGTTGTTTGAGTTAACTCATTGATAGTTCTATCTTAGAAATAAGGGTGCTAATTGAGGTATTGTATTGGTTGTTTTGCTACATCCGTGAGGTGTTCGAAAGAACCCACCAATGAAATTTGGCGTGTTATTTAAAGATTCACATCAATACCCCTAATCTAGCCCACCCAAATTCCTAGCTAAATTTGGATAAATTCTCAATTACCCATGTATAAGTTCACACCTAGAATGGCATAACCCCAAGATCCGCTCCTAATTGATTACGCTCCAATTGTTCATGGACTTGAGTTAGTCCTCTAGAAGCCCAAAAATTGTTATATCTTTGAAAACGTTCAAATAAAACCCCAAATATTTGTATCCCATATTTGAATTTAGCAAGTAACTATCATTTCAAACTTACTCAATCACCACTCACATTGTTCCTTGTGGATTTGACCCCGACTCATAGCTGGGTAATTAGATTGACAACGACCGTCTTGCATCTAATTTGACGTGTAAGTTGAATGTTATCACGTTGCCCATTCCATAACTCCAGACTTCCACATGAGTCTGCAGCGTGACTACTAATACCATAAATCTCATACCAAGACTGAGCCTGTTGAACAACATTTACTTGGGCCTGAGGTTGATTCACACTCATCTTGCTAAACTGTGTTATCATTTGATTTTAAAAGGAGGCAAACTGAGTGGACAATGGTGCGACACTATTAACCTCAGTCATACCTATAGGGTTATTTACTGCACTTCTATAAATATCATAATGCCATTAGGGATTGCCTAGTCCAACTCTATTAAAAAATGTGCATAGCTCGTCATAAATTTCCAATGCTTTACCACTTGCAGCTGAATATAACAAAATTTTTATGTTATGGTCAAGAGCTTTAATAAAAGTATGAGCTTATACCTCATCGGTATATTAGTGATATGGATAGTATTTGAGAGGATACTTAAATCTCTCTTAGGGATGATAAAGATTCTCTTATGGATTTTGTTTTAAGCTAAGGATCTCACTCCTCAACCTTGCAGTTTTGTCAGGCAGAAAAATCGAATGAGGAACTTCTTTGCCAAATCATCCCAAGATGTGATAGAGTTTGAAGGTTCTGCTTACAACCATTTCTTCACTTCCCTTAATAATGAAAAAGGGAAAACTGTGAACCTCACATAGTCTGTAGAGACTCCAGTAGGAATGAAAGTGTCACTGATCTCCAAGAAATTCTATGGATGAACCTTTAGATCTTTATGTGACTGGCCTGTGAACTGCCCACTCTCGTGCAACAATTACACCATATTTTGTTTTAGCTCAAATCTATCTCCAGGTTTTACTGTGCGAATACTGGAGGTAACATTAGTTACTAGTGGGATCGCCACTTCGCCTACTGTCCTATGGGTTGATTATTCTTCAGCCAAGACTGCAGAAATGTCTTCGCCCTCTAGAATTTGTGGTATGTGATAGAGAAATATTTTTTATTTTCTTAACTGATGTAACCGTCGCTCAAGTTTAGGATATAAGTCAACCGAATCCCTTTTCCTTGCCAGCTTATTTGTGATTCGAACCTATACCTGTAAGTTCAGTAGCTAAGACCAAGTCGTCAACACTTACTAAAAAATAAAAAAATAAAAATCAAAAAGTTGTCAATTTTTGAGTCTCCAGCAATGGTGCCAAAAACTTGTTGCGTCCTAGCGCGCACACAAACTTGTTGCCAGCAAGCCGAATATCGATCCTATATGGACTTGGGGATTAGCAAAATATCAAATTCTACCGTTACTAATAAGATTAAATAAGTGTAATTAATAACCAATTATGAGTTTGAGTTTGGCAATTATAACTAAGTAACAAGAAGTAACAACTATAGAATTTTGGATTGTAAACAATATAGAGAGAGCTTCCAGGGTTGAGACTTACAACACATTCATGCATAATCATGGCTTTTAGCTGGTGTTGGTATTTATTATGATGGTTGATTTACAAGATTAATCTTATAACTTGGGAATGACCATTCTTTAAGTCATCTACCCAAATTAATCTTACAACTATATCGTTGAGTGGAAGTGTGAGTTTTTAATTTGGATGCATTAAACTATCTTCCCGTTTCATTAACCATGTGTGACGTTTAAGTATATCCTTATCTTAAGCCCAAATCATCCTTTAACAATTAGTATTTAACAATTAAATACATGTCCACACTCATTACATTCCTCATTTCATACCTCCACTCCTATGATCAATTTGTTTGGGGACTTTGATTTATCCTAAAGTTCATGACGCTTTAGAACAGTATAACAAGAATGTAAGAGCAATCACATATGTCATATACATATAAACCAACTAATAAATCATAATTACACAATCATGTTTGTAGGCTCAACCCTAGAATGAGGGTGTTTATCCACTCATAGTCTTACAAAGTATCACCATAGATGAGTTCATAAAGTAAAACTACAAGAAAGTAAAGTTAAATAGCAAAGAACCCTAGTTTGAGCCCCTTGATGTCTTGTTTCCTCTCCAGTTCACGTATTGATTCAAAAATGGGATGAAATTCTACCTAAGTGATTCTTTTATAGTGTTTTAGGTCATCCATGGGTAGCCCAATAGAAAATATATGCATTGAAAACTTTGCCCCTCACTTAAAAGGCTTAAAATCGACTTTTGGCCGCTTCGGGAGTTGCTTCATGCCCCGAGGCCTCAAACTCATGTTTGGGGTTATGGAGACCCCCCTAACTCGAGGTCAAGGTAGTAAGGGGTCACCCTAGGGGTCGTGGCACACTCCCTAGCCTTCCTTGGGGTGTGCAGTATAAGGGTGCTCCAAAGTGCACGATTTTGCTTCGTTTGGCTCTTATCTCATCTTCCGTTTGATCCTTGTTTCCCCAATTCTTAGTACTTTTTTAGGATTCAATTATCTTCCAAAATACCTCCAATGTCCTCCTACCACATCAAATAACAAGAATTAGTTCAGACAATACAATAGATCTCATCAAAGTACACTAAACCAAGCATAGCTCATGCTAGCACAACTAGTTTCCTCGTCTAAACTCTATTTGATCTTTTTGACTCTTAACTTTTTTCAATTGAACCTTAAACACTCTAAACATGTTCTTAAATACATAAATACACAAGTACACCCTTAATAACTCATTAAGCACGCAAAAAGGTCCTCAAAACTAAGCTAAACACGCAAAGATAATGACACTTAGGAGTATAAATACACCTAAGATCACAGTTAAAAAACTTGTAGTTAACAAAAGAAGGATTGAAAGCCCCAAAAACTGTCAATAACTGAAGAATATAGTAAGGAATTAATCGCGATTAACTGGGTATTTCCAGCAGTGCTCTGATACCATGAAGAATATTGGGAGTTCATGTATATGACTCCATTGATTATGCAAAAATAAGGTAGATACGGAAGAAGAAAACTAGAGAAGAAGATGAGCATTGAGTAAGTAGAGAAAAAAAAGGAGGAAGTAGATGAGTTGAATTATTCTCATTAAGTCATAATAGTAGTGAGTCATCTCTATATATACACGAGCCAGAATCTTCTAGATGAATTGGTGATCACTAATCAACTAACTCTTTAATCCTAAAACTAATTCGATGAAGATAGGTAGTTAACTAACTCTGTGAAGTCAACTGTTAACTTAACTTTGTGAACTAGATTAACTAACTTATTTATTCCTTTAACATATTGCATTTGCACCCACTAGCCCTTTTTAAATTTGGGTCACTTCGACGCATTTTAAAATAGTTTAGTTTAATTTATTTTGTCGACTCCTTTTTTAAATTATTTGTTGTACTTTTTTTGTTTCATGACAATTTTTTGGTTAAAAGAATCTACTCTTTTTAAACAATTAAATACAATTTTGTAGAAACTATATAAATGTTGTGCAGAATATGTATGTATGTATATATATATATATAAATCATTAAAAATATTAAAATATTTTTATTTTCTATAGATAATATTTTCCTTTGAATTAAGAAAAAAATTATTTAAGAGAGAAATTAGTGGTAATTGATATCTTTTGGTAACTGATGTCTTATTTTAAGGATGTTTTTTTTATTTTTAATAAAAATATGTTTTTTTTTGTTTTAAAAATTGCCATGACTTGCAATCTAAGAAGTATTGTTATGATAATAAACAATTTAAGGTTATATTTTGATGTTTGAGAAAAATTCACAAGTAGCAAACTTAAATCAATAGTTAGTCATTTCATAGCAACAGTTTCATAATTACACGAAATAACAACTTATATATTTTTTTAATGCGCAAGACAACATTAAATACATATAAAAATACAGTTAATTATTTTATTTTTAGGTAACAACTTGAGTTTAAAAAAAAATTCAGCTTTCTTAAATCACGTTCACCCAATTAATTAAAAATTAATTGAAGATTGTCTTTCTAAAAATAGAAAGTCTTTTTTTATGAGTTTCAAAACTCAAAATAGGTTTGAATGATTAAAATTTTTTTTCTATATCTTCTTTTTCAATGTTTTCCTCGTATTTTTCATTTTTCATTTTTTTGCTGTTTCTTTTCCTCTTTGCATTTTTTTTTTTGTATTTTATTTTTCTTTTTTAGTTTTCTCCTTCATTTTTTTTACTTGCACTTTTTTGTATCTTCTTTTTTTTTTTCTCTATTGTTTCATTTTTTCTGTTTTTTTTTTGGTTTCTTTTTTCCTTTTTTATTTTTTGTATAGTTTTTTGGTTCTTTTCTTTGGTTGTTGTTGTATTTTATATTTATATATATATTTTTTAGGTTTTATATTTATTTTTATCAAACTATATATTTTAGATAAATTTATTATTTGTATTTTAATAGTTTACCTATGAATATGCACAATTTATTATTTATATTTGTGTACAAATAAGTATATGTATTGATTGTATTTGCTTGAGTCTAGAATATAAAAATATGCAATGTACCATTTAATACAAATGTGACGTTAGTATTTGTAGGTCAAATTTTATATATATATATATATATATATATATATATATATATATATATATATATAAACATGTATCATTTGTATATTATGATTCAAGTTGTATAAACATGTATCATTTGATACAAATATAACATTTGTATTTGTATAATTTATCATTTATATTTGTATTGTCAATTTGTATCAATAAAATAAAATTCATATTAATGAATATAAACACAAGTGTTCATAGAAAGAAAAATATCAATTTTGTTTCAATTATTTAAACATATAAATGATGCAATCAACTGCAAATTCAAATATGAATAAATGAAATTACTGATACAAATATATATACGATCAACTTAAAAATACAAATACAAATAGTTTGTTAAATATACAAGTGTATCGATGAAGATAAAAAAAATACAAATAAAATAAAATCACAAGATAAAAATACAATCTGCAGTCAACAATAAAATACAAATACAAAATAATTCTTTAAAATAAAAGTGTAAATTATACATATATAAATGATAGTGTGAACTATAATATACAAATACATGTGCGAACTCTAAAATACGAATATAATTCTATCAACGAATATAAAATAAAATAATGATCTTAATACAAGTACAATAAATAATTATGATATTTTCATTATCATCTAAGACTTATGCTCGACGTAACCATACTTTTTTAAAAATCAAATAAAATATAAAATAGATTCCACAAGAAAATGAGAACGAAAAAATAGAAAAAAAAAATAGAAAGAAAAATAGAAGCTAGAGATAGAAGAGCAAAAAATTTTTTTAAAAAAAACACAAAAGAGAAAAGAGAAAAGAGAAAAAAAAGAAAAAGAAAAAAACAAAAGAAAAAAAAACGAAGAAGAGGGGGGGTGGGGGAGGAAGAGAAATAGAAAAGTAAAAATAAAAGGAAAAAATAAAGAAACGAATAAAGAAGAAGGAGAAAACAAAAATAGGAAAAGGAAAATAAAGATATGAGAAAGAAAAAATCAATAAAGAAAAAAATGAAAAAGAAATAGAAGAGAGAGAAAAAAGAAAAAAATAAATTAAAATAGAAAAAAAATTAAAACTATAAAAAAAAAGATGAAAAATACTAACAAGAAAAAAAAATGAAAAAAAAGTTAGAGATATAAACAGAGAAAGAGAAAAAAAAATAAGATAGGATAAGGAGCCACTAAAATATTGTTGTTGTTGTTATCCTGCATAATCCATAATCTATAATCTATATCTATAATATATTAAAAGTGTAAAGCCCTTTAGAAAAGTGATTTGAACTTTTTGCCCTTCATTAAAACTCTCTATAATAGACAATATCATCTTTTTACTATTTTTCCCCAATTATTATTGATTATATTTATAGTAGTTTGGCTCCTAAATTATATGGGTTCAGAATTTTAAAAGAAATGATACTTTTTCTAAAATTAGGAGTCCTAAAATATAGGTAAGAAGTCACTTTTGTTCTAAAATTTATCTAATGACTTTTGTTCTAAAATTTATCTAGATTTAGTGTTAAATTTATGGTGTATATTTTGTTAAACAAAGCCGTTGAAACTCTTTCCCACAGGACCTGCTGCAATGATGCTTGCAGCATATGTCTTGAAGCATTTTCTGATAGTAATCCTTCTACTGTACGTATTGTTGGCATTATCCTGTGTTAGTATGACATAATCGGCTCTGTCATCGAGTATCATAATGTTTCAATTTGCAGGTGACTGGTTGCAAGCATGAGTTCCATCTTCAATGTATTCTTGAATAGTGATTTAAACGATTCCCTATTAGTTAGGTATCTCAAGTCTAAACTGTTCTTGCAGTTATCTCTATGATGCATAATTCTTTTTTATGACTTGCCGAAAAGATGAATTTTTTGTGGACATGGATGGTTGTCTTTTTTTTTTTTTAAATATAAATTTGTATATAACTCTTCTTTTTATTTATTTATTTATTTATTTGCATTACAGTTTGAGTGTTCATTATCTGTATTAGAGCTCCGCAGAATTTGAGTTCACATCAAAGTCTCATATTAGAGATTAAGCTCTCTCTACCAAAGGTGACTGGAGACTTAATTGTTCAATTTTAAGGTTGTCAAGAAATTGAAGTGTAATAAAATAAAGTGATAGTAACTTATAGTATGATCAAGAACTATGTCTTTGTTGGATGAACCTGATAAAAATGTCAAAGACATAATATACGAAAAAATAGAAATAGATGAAATAGTAAATTCATATGTATTGGCCCATTGTAAATCTTTAATTCTATGCATGAAATTTTCTTCCAAAGTGCTTGCATGGTTTTGTTTAATATTTATAAATTATATGGTATTTGAAGCATAATTTTGTAAACAGTCTATTTGAATAAGTGACCTATCTATTACTATAGCTCTTCAGTCACTTCATGTTTGGCCTTACTCTTCCCATCCTATAAACAAACAAAACACAAACATTCATTTAGTTAGTCTCAATTAAAAAACCACACACATTCATTTTGTTAGTTTCAATTAAAAAGAGGAGTACTATTTAAAAACTTTGTAATGTATGCAGTGTCGGACCTAGGATTTAGGCTTTGTGAGTGCTTGGGAGGTTGGAACATATATATTGACATTCAAAGTTTTAAGATTTCGCATTAAAACCTAAGCACCCAACTATCTTTTTGATTTCGAGGGTGTTTTTCATCTTATATCAATTTTTATACATTTTTTAAATATAATTATACCTATTATGCGTCGAGTTTAACGGATGTCGGAGCACTACCAATTTAAACCTGGGTCTGCCCCTGAAGGCATGGAACCTAAAAAACTCTCAAAAGATAGAGTACTTGTTGGTTCAATTAGTGGCCGGTGCAAAAGAAAAAAGGGAAAAGGACATGGCATGGCCATTTTAAAACAAAATGGCCCATAATTGAAAAGGTGGACATGCTTAAGCCAGTCGGCTAAAGTAATCCCCTTTTTTAGTCATTTGGCCCAGCTGGACACATGCAGTCTCTATACTCAATTAATACACTTTTATACCACATTGATACACTTTTATATTATATTGATACACTTTCTAGAAAAAGAGAAAGGAAATTCTATGCAAGCACATGCGGTCCCTAAACCCAATTGATACTCTTTTATACCACATTAATACACTTTTATAATACATTGATACACTTGCAGTGTCCATATACTCAATTGATACTCCCTTATACTAGATTGATACATTTTTAAAATGCATATAAAAACTATATAGAGTCGTATAAAATATGTATCTAAATAATAATTGTAGTTAAAAACTATATAGAATGTGCATATCTACTTTCTTTTTGATGTTTGACTTGTTTTATTTATAGTTCCTCTTTTGGACTTGCAATAATGTTGGGGGGTGATTTTTGGATTTGGGGAATTGCAGTTGAACTGTTGAAGAAAGTTGGAGTTAGGTTTTCCATTTTGAGTTTGAATTGCATTATCTGCTCCTCAAAATCCTATGTATTTATTTTGGTCAAATAAAGTTTCTTATAGTAAAGCTTTCACAGGGTTTTTTTGATAGTCAATGTCATCATTCCACAGATATACATAATGCATGTTTCAACATTAACAATTGTGGTTATGCTAATTTCAAAAAAGGAATAGATTTTTAAAAAAAACTGCAAAAAGAAAGAGTAAAAATAGTGAAAAACACAAAACAGCAGTGATTTTTTTATAACAGAATGAAACATCAATTTTTTTTTTAAAAAATAGAACATAAAAAAAAAGCAGCAAAATTAAAAAAAAAAAAAAGTAAACTAGCGTTTTTTAAAAAAATAGAAAAAAAATGAGAAGTAACAAGCATGCAAAATCCACACTTTTGCGTTGCAAAAGGAAAAGTTGAATTGCATATAGTTAGGTACATGCAATAAAAAGAAAAAAAAAATTGATGTGGGTGTGGAACGTTTTAAAAAAAAAATTGGGTCAAAGATAATATCATATTTATGTTTGGTATATCATAGGAAGTGGAGCTGCATGCTTTCTGCTTACCTTTTTATCCATTGGCACCATGATCGAGTGCTATTTTCTGGATTTTTAAATTTAGGTGCTAGTTTTGTGAAATTATTTTAGTTTTAGGTGTTATTTTTATCCTTTTCCCTAAATGAAATTACATGAAAAAATGTCTTTCCATATAAATACATACCCACAAATATCTTACTTTTTTTTAACACGTGAAAGAAATATACGAATCTCAGTTGTTTGTTTTATTTTTTATTTTTAGTTTGTTTTGAAAAATAGTATCTTTTTTCTTTTTTAAATTCTCTATTTCCAAATTTTCATATAGCATATTTAAAACTTAAAATTAAAGTATATTTTAATTTATTTCACATGTCTATAGCATACGTCTATAATAATTAAAAGAGATATTAGAAAATATATGGTGAATTATCACGTTCTTCTTCATGTATATTTTAAAATTTAATGTTGATCTTTTAAATTTTTTACTTAATAATATAACGTTCAGCAATTTGTTCTTTTGATATATATTTATTGTTAGTTAATACTATATATACATGCAAAGCACGTACACCTACACTAAATGTTGCTATTTAGCTTAATTATGAAATTAAGTTTACTACTTTTTAAATTTTTTCTTTGATTTTTTTCCCTTCGGACAATGGAGTTATCCAAAGTTGATGGGCCCATTTAAAGTTGTAGAAGTCTTGTTATATGACCTAGGTCAACAGGAACTAAGCCCACTCTTGTTGAAGATCCAGCATATTACTGACACTGAGATACTAGCCCGTGCACAAACCAAGGCCCAATTTGGTAAGAACAATATCTAGAATAATTTAGAAAAATAACATAAATATACATATTAACCGATCGTACTTACACAAATTTCCAACCTTATAAGGTAATTACAAAAATTTCAACTAATTATGTATCTTCGTTGGATGTATCGGGAGCTAATTATATATCTTGACAGATCCAAAATCGAAAAAAATGTATTGGGAGCTAATTATGTATCTCGACAGGCCCAAAATTAAAATTTTTAGTAATCATACAAAATGTCGAAATTTTCTATAATTAAACTCTCCACTGTCGAGATTTATATTATTTCTCCAATAATTTAACCTAAATAATCGGCAGTGGGCGCCCTATTTTGGTTGCCTCATTTAATTGGCATCCGCTTACATTTTATTTTTCTCCAACACATAATATTAAATGATTCTAGCTAAATGTGTTTACTTCAAAGAAAAAAAAAAAATAAGACCAACGTGAATGAGATTTTAATTAATTTTTGCATGTACTACAGTCATGGATGACCAAAAGTGCAAGGAAACAGATTTTTTTAAAAAGGACGTTAAAATGAATTTGTTATTGTTATTTTGACAGATTGATTATTGGGGAAAAATTGTGTGTTGAAGGTTTAAATTTCAAGAAAAAAAGGGCAAAAAATATTTAGATACACACGATTGAAATTTTATAACGAATTTTTACATGCACTTCAATCAAAATTTTCAAAAGTTAGATGTAAATTTTCAACTTTAATCGTATTCAGGTAAAAATGCACAATAATTTGAAAGCAGGCATAATTAAATGGCAACCCCAGATAAAATCCTATCCGATCACTTGAACAAAAAGCAACCGATGAATAATATTTGTATAACGTGTATAATGTTATAAATGTCTTTACATTATAGTGAATATCTATCAAGATCTACTTTGATATCTATTAGAATTTGAAGCATCAGTCTTTTACTCAGACTAGGAGTAAATTAGAGGGGAGTTTTGTTCATTGTATTTACAATCATATAATCTCTCATCCTCAAGAGAAGAAATAAGAATTACTCTCTATTCTCCCTACTCTTCTTTCTTGTTCTTTATTGTTTTATAACACGTTATCGGGACGAGACTCTGACAAATAAGGTGAGATTATAAATCTGAAGGATTTTAAGGTTAGTAATTCTTTATGTTATCTTTCTTTTGCTACTATTAATATAATTATTATTGGATTTGAGGAAAAATAATTGGTTTGGAACCATTTATATTTTAAATTTATTCCTCAAAAGCAATATTATAAAAAAGGATGATAATATGTTGGGTTCAAGTTCCATCGATTCATGCCTAAGACGCCTTTATATGGATAAGATGTTGAGTTTGAATCTCAATACACCATATTGATGATATTATGATGGCTAAGGCAAAATAATGGATGTTTAATGAAAAGTCATGAAATTCAACCCATTGAATATGCTTCATTCCATGAAGTGAATGTGGTAGCAATATATGATAAGTCTGAAATATGACAACTTACTTCATTCTTGAGGTGTATTTGGTAGCAGTGCATAATATATCTGAAAAAAGACAAGTGATTAAATGCACGAATATACGCGTGGAGGGACAATATGATTATGATCATCAAAAGTGACGATATTTTCACACGTTTATATGATTATAAGATATACTAGAGAAGAATTCTCTACATCATATGTATGCCTCGATTTGCTTCTGAAGTAGCAAAATCTTGAAAGAGGTTATAAGCTATCA